>NW_022262469.1:0-37500 GCF_002021735.2 Oncorhynchus kisutch
GGGCTACAGCTACCCATACTCCAGTCACCATATTGGGGACAGCACCCATACTCCAGTCACCATATTGGGGGACAGCTACCCATACTCCAGTCACCATACTGGGGGACAGCTACCCATACTCCAGTCACCATATGGGGGACAGCTACACATACTCCAGTCACCATATTGGGGACAGCTACCATACTCCAGCCACCATATTGGGGACAGCTACCATACTCCAGTCACCATATTGGCCTGCAGCTACCCATACTCCAGCCACCATACTTGGGGACAGCTACCCATACTCCAGTCCCATATTACCTACAGCTACACACTCCAGTCACCATATTGGGGGACAGCTACCCATACTCCATTCACCATATTGGGGGACAGCTACCCATACTCCATTCACCATATTGGGGACAGCTACCCATACTCCAGTCACCATATTGGGGGACAGCTACCCATACTCCAGTCACCATATTGGGGCCTAGCTACCCATACTCCAGTCAGCATATTGGCTGCAGCTACCCATACTCCAGTCACCATATTGGGGACAGCTACCCATACTCCAGTCACCATATTGGGGGCAGCTACCCATACTCCAGTCACCATATGGGACAGCTACCCATACTCCAGTCACCATATTGGCCTACAGCTACACATACTCCAGTCACCATATTGTGCTACAGCTACCCATACTCCAGTCACCATATTGGCTACAGCTACACATACTCCAGTCCCATACTGGGCTACAGCTACCCATACTCCAGTCACCATATTGGCCTACAGCTACCCATACTCCAGTCACCATATTGGGGGACAGCTACCCATACTCCATCACCATACTGGGGGACAGCTACCCATACTCCAGTCACCATATTTTCTACAGCTACACATACTCCAGTCACCATATTGGGGGACAGCTGCCCATACTCCAGTCACCATATTGGGGACAGCTACCATACTCCATTCACCATATTGGGGGACAGCTACCCATACTCCAGTCACCATACTGGGGGACAGCTACCCATACTCCAGTCACCATATTGGGGGACAGCTACCCATACTCCAGTCACCATATTGGGGACAGCTGCCCATACTCCCCCACCATATTGGGGGACAGCTACCCATACTCCAGTCACCATATTGGCCTGCAGCTACCCATACTCCAGTCACCATACTGGGGACAGCTACCCATACTCCAGTCACCATATTGGGGACAGCTACCCATACTCCAGTCACCATATTGGGGACAGCTACCCATACTCCAGTCACCATATTGGGGACAGCTACCCATACTCCAGTCACCATATTGGGCTACAGCTACCCATACTCCAGTCACCATACTGGGGGACAGCTACCCATACTCCAGTCACCATATTGGGGACAGCTACCCATACTCCAGTCACCATATTGGCCTGACAGCTACCCATACTCCAGTCACCATATGGGGACAGCTACCCATACTCCAGTCACCATACTGGGGACAGCTACCCATACTCCAGTCACCATATTAACCTACAGCTACACATACTCCAGTCACCATATGGGGGACAGCTACCCATACTCCAGTCACCATATTGGGGGACAGCTACCCATACTCCAGTCACCATATTGGGGGACAGCTACCCATACTCCAGTCACCATATTGGGGGACAGCTACCCATACTCCATCACCATATTGGGGGACAGCTACCCATACTCCAGTCACCATATTGGCCTGCAGCTACCCATACTCCAGTCACCATATTGGGGGACAGCTACCCATACTCCATCACCATATTGACCTACAGCTACCACTCCAGTCCACCATATGGGGGACAGCTACCCATACTCCAGTCACCATATTGGGGACAGCTACCCATACTCCAGTCACCATATTGGGGGACAGCTACCCATACTCCAGTCACCATATTGGGGACAGCTACCCACACTCCAGTCACATATTGGGGGACAGCTACCCATACTCCAGTCACCATATTGGCCTGCACTACCCACTCCCTCCCCCATACTTGGGGGACAGCTACCCATACTCCAGTCACCATATTGGCCTACAGCTACCCATACTCCAGTCACCATACTGGGGGACAGCTACCCATACTCCAGTCACCATATTGGGGGACAGCTACCCATACTCCAGTCACCATATTGGCCTACAGCTACCATACTCCAGTCACCATATTGGGGGACAGCTACCCATACTCCAGTCACCATACTGGGGGACAGCTACCCATCTTGTCACCATACTGGGTACCCCATACTCCAGTCACCATATTGGCCTACAGCTACCCACCTCCAGTCACCATATTGGGGGACAGCTACCCTACTCCATCACCATATTGGGGGACAGCTACCCATACTCCAGTCACCATATTGGGGACAGCTACCCATACTCCAGTCACCATATTGGGGACAGCTACCCATACTCCAGTCACCATATTGGGGACAGCTACCATACTCCAGTCACCATATTGCCTGCAGCTACCCATACTCCAGTCACCATATGGGGGACAGCTACCCATACTCCAGTCACCATATTGGCCTACAGCTACCCATACTCCAGTCACCATATTGGGGACAGCTACCCATACTCCAGTCACCATATTGGGACAGCTACCCATACTCCAGTCACCATATTGGGGGACAGCTACCCATACTCCAGTCACCATACTTGGGGGACAGCTACCCATACTCCCGTCACCATATTGGGGACAGCTACCCATACTCCAGTCACCATATTGGCCTGCAGCTACCCATACTCCAGTCACCATATTGGGGACAGCTACCCATACTCCAGTCACCATATTGGCCTACAGCTACCCATACTCCAGTCACCATACTGGGACAGCTACCCATACTCCAGTCACCATACTGGGGGACAGCTACCCATACTCCAGTCACCATATTGGCCTACAGCTACCCATACTCCAGTCACCATATTGGGACAGCTACCCATACTCCAGTCACCATACTTGGGGACAGCTACCCATACTCCAGTCACCATATTAACCTACAGCTACACATACTCCAGTCACCATATTGGGGGACAGCTACCCATACTCCAGTCACCATATGGGGGACAGCTACCCATACTCCATTCACCATATTGGGGGACAGCTACCCATACTCCAGTCACCATATGGGGGACAGCTACCCATACTCCAGTCACCATATTGGGGACAGCTACCCATACTCCAGTCACCATATTGGCCTGCAGCTACCCATACTCCAGCCACCATACTGGGGGACAGCTACCCATACTCCAGTCACCATATTACCTACAGCTACCATACTCCAGTCACCATATTGGGGGACAGCTGCCCATACTCCAGTCACCATATTGGGGACAGCTACCCATACTCCATTCACCATATTGGGGGACAGCTACCCATACTCCAGTCACCATACTGGGGGACAGCTACCCATACTCCAGTCACCATATTGGGGGACAGCTACCCATACTCCAGTCACCATATTGGCCTGCAGCTACCCATACTCCAGTCACATATTGGGGACAGCTACCCATACTCCAGTCACCATATTGGCCTACAGCTACCCATACCCCAGTTACCATACTGGGTTGACAGCTACCCATACTCCAGTCACCATATTGGGCTACAGCTACCCATACTCCAGTCACCATACTGGGCTACAGCTACCCATACTCCAGTCACCATACTGGGGACAGCTACCCATACTCCAGTCACCATATTGGGGGACAGCTACCCATACTCCAGTCACCATATTGGCCTGCAGCTACCCATACTCCAGTCACATATTGGGGGACAGCTACCCATACTCCAGTCACCATATTGGCCTACAGCTACCCATACCCCAGTTACCATACTGGGTTGCAGCTACCCATACTCCAGTCATCATATTGGGCTACAGCTACCAATACTCCAGTCACCATACTGGGGGACAGCTACCCATACTCCAGTCACCATATTGGCCGCAGCTACCCATACTCCAGTCACCATATTGGGGGACAGCTACCCATACTCCAGTCACCATATTGGGGGACAGCTACCCATACTCCAGTCACCATATTGGCCTGCAGCTACCCATACTCCAGCCACCATATTGGGGGACAGCTACCCATACTCCAGTCACCATATTGGCCTGCAGCTACCCATACTCCAGCCACCATACTGGGGGACAGCTACCCATACTCCAGTCACCATATTAACCTACAGCTACACATACTCCAGTCACCATATTGGGGGACAGCTGCCCATACTCCATTCACCATATTGGGGGACAGCTACCCCATACTCCAGTCACCATATTGGGGGACAGCTACCCATACTCCAGTCACCATATTGGCCTGCAGCTACCCATACTCCAGTCATCATATTGGGGGACAGCTAACTATACTCCAGACAACCATATTGGCCTACAGCTACCCATACCCCAGTTCCATACTGGATTGCAGCTACCCATACTCCAGTCATCATATTGGGCTACAGCTACCCATACTCCAGTCACCATACTGGGCTACAGCTACCCATACTCCAGTCACCATACTGGGGGACAGCTACCAATACTCCAGTCACCATAAGGGGGACAGCTACCCATACTCCAGTCACCATATTTGGGCTGCAGCTACCCATACTCCAGTCACCATATTGGGGGACAGCTGCCCATACTCCATTCACCATATTGGGGGACAGCTACCCATACTTCATTCACCATATTGGGGGACAGCTACCCATACTCCAGTCACCATACTGGGGGACAGCTACCCATACTCCAGTCACCATATTGTGGGACAGCTACCCATACTCCAGTCGCCATATTGGCCTGCAGCTACCCATACTCCAGTCACCATACTGGGGGACAGCTACCCATACTCCAGTCACCATATTGGCCTACAGATACACATACTCCAGTCACCATAGTGGGCTACAGCTACCCATACTCCAGTCACCATATTGGCCTACAGCTACCCATACTGCAGTCACCATATTGGGGGACAGCTACCCATACTCCAGTCACTATATTAACCTACAGCTACACATACTCCAGTCACCATATTGGGGGACAGCTGCCCATACTCCAGTCACCATATTGGGGGACAGCTACCCATACTCCATTCACCATATTGGGGGACAGCTACCCATACTCCAGTCACCATACTGGGGGACAGCTACCCATACTCCAGTTGCCATATTGGCCTGCAGCTACCCATACTCCAGCCACCATATTGGGGGACAGCTACCCATACTCCAGTCACCATATTGGCATGCAGCTACCCATACTCCAGCCACCATACTGGGGGACAGCTACCCATACTCCAGTCACCAAATTGGCCTGCAGCAACCCATACTCCAGTCACCAAATTGGGGCTACAGCTACCCATACTCCAGTCACCATACTGGGGGACAGCTACCCATACTCCAGTCACCATATTGGCCTACAGATACACATACTCCAGTCACCATATTGTGCTACAGCTACCATACTCCTGTCACCATATTGGTCTACAGCTACACATACTCCAGTCACAATACTGGGCTACAGCTACACATAATCCAGTCACCATATTGGCCTACAGCTACCCATACTCCACTCACCATATTGGAGGACAGCTACCCATACTCCAGTCACCATACTGGGGGACAGCTACCCATACTCCAGTCACCATATTATTCTACAGCTACACATACTCCAGTCACCATATTGGGGGACAGCTGCCCATACTCCAGTCACCATATTGGGGGACAGCTACCCATACTCCATTCACCATATTGGGGGACAGCTACCCATACTCCAGTCACCATACTGGGGGACAGCTACCCATACTCCAGTCACCATATTGGGGGACAGCTACACATACTCCAGCCACCATATTGGGGGACAGTTACCCATACTCCAGTCACCATATTGGCCTGCAGCTACCCATACTCCAGCCATCATACTGGGGGACAGCTACCCATACTCCAGTCACCATATTAACCTACAGCTACACATACTCCAGTCACCATATTGGGGGACAGCTGCCCATACTCCATTCACCATATTGGGGGACAGCTACCCATACTCCAGTCACCATACTGGGGGACAGCTACCCATACTCCAGTCACCATATTGGGGGACAGCTACCCATACTCCAGTCGCCATATTGGCCTGTAGCTACCCATACTCCAGTCACCATACTGGGGGACAGCTACCCCATACTCCAGTCACCATATTGGCCTACAGCTACCCATACTCCAGTCATCATATTGGGGGACAGCTACCCATACTCCAGTCACCATATTAACCTACAGCTACACATACTCCAGTCACCATATTGGGGGACAGCTGCCCATACTCCATTCACCATATTGGGGGACAGCTACCCATACTCCATTCACCATATTGTGCTACAGCTACCCATACTCCAGTCACCATACTGGGGGACAGCTACCCATACTCCAGTCACCATATTGGGGGACAGCTACCCATACTCCAGTCGCCATATTGGCCTGTAGCTACCCATACTCCAGTCACCATACTGGGGGACAGCTACCCCATACTCCAGTCACCATATTGGCCTACAGCTACCCATACTCCAGTCATCATATTGGGGGACAGCTAACCATACTCCAGACACCATATTGGCCTACATCTACCCATACTCCAGTCACCTTATTGGGGGGCAGCTACCCACATTCCAGTCACCATACTGGGGGACAGCTACCCATACTCCAGTCACCATTTTTGGGGTCAGCTACCCATACTCCAGTCACCATACTGGGGGACAGCTACCCATACTCCAGTCACCATATTGGCCTACAGATATGACTCAAATCACCATATTTGGCTACAGCTACCCATACTCCAGTCACCATATTGGCCTACAGCTACCCATACTGCAGTCACCATATTGGGCTGCAGCTACCCACACTCCAGTCACCATACTGGGGACAGCTACACATACTCCAGTCACCATACTGGGGGACAGCTACCCATACTCCAGTCACCATATTGGCCTACAGCTACCCATACTGCAGTCACCATATTGGGCTGCAGCTACCCATACTCCAGTCACCATATTGGGGGACAGCTACCCATACTCAAGTCACCATATTGTTCTGCAGCTACCCATACTCCAGTCACCATACTGGGGGACAGCTACCCATACTCCAGTCACCATATTGGCCTACAGATACACATACTCCAGTCACCATATTGTGCGACAGCTACCCATACTCCTGTCACCATATTGGTCTACAGCTACACATACTCCAGTCACAATACTGGGCTACATCTACCCATAATGCAGTCACCATATTGGCCTACAGCTACCCTTACTCCACTCACCATATTGGGGGACAGCTACCCATACTCCAGTCACCATACTGGGGGACAGCTACCCATACTCCAGTCACCATATTATTCTACAGCTACACATACTCCAGTCCCCATATTGGGGGACCGCTGCCCATACTCCAGTCACCATATTGGGGGACAGCTACCCATACTCCAGTCACCATATTGGCCTGCAGCTACCCATACTCCAGCCACCATACTGGGGGACAGCTACCCATACTCCAGTCACCATATTAACCTACAGCTACACATACTCCAGTCACCATATTGGGGGACAGCTGCCCATACTCCATTCACCATATTGGGGGACAGCTACCCACAATCCAGTCACCATATTGGGGGACAGCTACCCATACTCCAGTCACCATATTGGCCTGCAGCTACCCATACTCCAGCCACCATATTAACCTACAGCTACACATACTCCAGTCACCATACTGGGGGACAGCTACCCTTACTCCAGTCACCATACTGGGGGACAGCTACCCATACTCCAGTCGCCATATTGGCCTGCAGCTACACATACTCCAGTCACCATATTGGGGGACAGCTGCCCATACTCCAGCCACCATATTGGGGGACAGCTACCCATACTCCAGTCACCATATTGGCCTGCAGCTACCCATACTCCTGCCACCATACTGGGGGACAGCTACCCATACTCCAGTCACCATATTAACCTACAGCTACACATACTCCAGTCACCATATTGGGGGACAGCTGCCCATACTCCATTCACCATATTGGGGGACAGCTACCCACAATCCAGTCACCATATTGGGGGACAGCTACCCATACTCCAGTCACCATATTGGCCTGCAGCTACCCATACTCCAGCCACCATATTAACCTACAGCTACACATACTCCAGTCACCATACTGGGGGACAGCTACCCTTACTCCAGTCACCATACTGGGGGACAGCTACCCATACTCCAGTCGCCATATTGGCCTGCAGCTACACATACTCCAGTCACCATATTGGGGGACAGCTGCCCATACTCCAGCCACCATATTGGGGGACAGCTACCCATACTCCAGTCACCATATTGGCCTGCAGCTACCCATACTCCTGCCACCATACTGGGGGACAGCTACCCATACTCCAGTCACCATATTAACCTACAGCTACACATACTCCAGTCACCATATTGGGGGACAGCTGCCCATACTCCATTCACCATATTGGGGGACAGCTACCCATACTCCATTCACCATATTGGGGGACAGCTACCCATACTCCAGTCACCATACTGGGGGACAGCTACCCATACTCCAGTCACCATATTGGGGGACAGCTACCCATACTCCAGTCACCATATTGGGGGACAGCTACCCATACTCCAGTCACCATATTGGCCTGCAGCTACCCATACTCCAGTCACCATACTGGGGGACAGCTACCCATACTCCAGTCACCATATTGGGGGACAGCTACCCATACTCCAGTCGCCATATTGGCCTACAGCCTCCCATACCCCAGTTACCATACTGGGTTGCAGCTACCCATACTCCAGTCACCATATTGGCCTGCAGCAACCCATACTCCAGTCACCATATTGGGGCTGCAGCTACCCATACTCCAGTCACCATATTGGGGGACAGCTACCCATACTCCAGTCACCATACTGGGGGACAGCTACCCATACTCCAGTCACCATATTGGGGGACAGCTACCCATACTCCAGTCGCCATATTGGCCTGCAGCTACCAATACTCCTGTCACCATACTGGGGGACAGCTACCCATACTCTAGTCACCAAATTGGCCTACAGCTACCCATACTCCAGTCATCATATTGGGGGAGAGCTAACCACACTCCAGACACCATATTGGCCTACAGATACCCATACCCCAGTTACCATACTGGGTTGCAGCTAGCCATATTCCAGTCACCATATTGGGCTACAGCTACCCATACTCCAGTCACAGTACTGGGCTACAGCTACCCATACTCCAGTCACCATACTGGGAGACAGCTACCAATACTCCAGTCACCATACTGGGGGACAGCTACCCATACTCCAGTCACCATATTGGCCTGCAGTAACCCATACTCCAGTCACCATATTGGGGCTGCAGCTACCCATACTCCAGCCACCATACTGGGGGACAGCTACCCATACTCCAGTCACCATATTAACCTACAGCTACACATACTCCAGTCACCATATTGGGGGACAGCTGCCCATACTCCATTCACCATATTGGGGGACAGCTACCCATACTCCATTCACCATATTGGGCTACAGCTACCCATACTCCAGTCACCATACTGGGCTACAGCTACCCATACTCCAGTCACCATACTGGGGGACAGCTACCCTTACTCCAGTCACCATACTGGGGGACAGCTACCCATACTCCAGTCGCCATATTGGCCTGCAGCTACCCATACTCCAGTCACCATATTGGGGGACAGCTACCCACAATCCAGTCACCATATTGGGGGACAGCTACCCATACTCCAGTCACCATATTGGCCTGCAGCTACCCATACTCCAGCCACCATACTGGGGGACAGCTACCCATACTCCAGTCACCATATTAACCTACAGCTACACATACTCCAGTCACCATACTGGGGGACAGCTACCCTTACTCCAGTCACCATACTGGGGGACAGCTACCCATACTCCAGTCGCCATATTGGCCTGCAGCTACACATACTCCAGTCACCATATTGGGGGACAGCTGCCCATACTCCAGCCACCATATTGGGGGACAGCTACCCATACTCCAGTCACCATATTGGCCTGCAGCTACCCATACTCCTGCCACCATACTGGGGGACAGCTACCCATACTCCAGTCACCATATTAACCTACAG
Source organism: Oncorhynchus kisutch (assembly GCF_002021735.2). Classification (NCBI taxonomy): domain Eukaryota; kingdom Metazoa; phylum Chordata; class Actinopteri; order Salmoniformes; family Salmonidae; genus Oncorhynchus; species Oncorhynchus kisutch. The sequence continues at coordinate 10,130 of NW_022262469.1, forward strand.
CTACACATACTCCAGTCACCATATTGGGGGACAGCTGCCCATACTCCATTCACCATATTGGGGGACAGCTACCCATACTCCATTCACCATATTGGGGGACAGCTACCCATACTCCAGTCACCATACTGGGGGACAGCTACCCATACTCCAGTCACCATATTGGGGGACAGCTACCCATACTCCAGTCACCATATTGGGGGACAGCTACCCATACTCCAGTCACCATATTGGCCTGCAGCTACCCATACTCCAGTCACCATACTGGGGGACAGCTACCCATACTCCAGTCACCATATTGGGGGACAGCTACCCATACTCCAGTCGCCATATTGGCCTACAGCCTCCCATACCCCAGTTACCATACTGGGTTGCAGCTACCCATACTCCAGTCACCATATTGGCCTGCAGCAACCCATACTCCAGTCACCATATTGGGGCTGCAGCTACCCATACTCCAGTCACCATATTGGGGGACAGCTACCCATACTCCAGTCACCATACTGGGGGACAGCTACCCATACTCCAGTCACCATATTGGGGGACAGCTACCCATACTCCAGTCGCCATATTGGCCTGCAGCTACCAATACTCCTGTCACCATACTGGGGGACAGCTACCCATACTCCAGTCACCATACTGGGGGACAGCTACCCATACTCCAGTCGCCATATTGGCCTGCAGCTACACATACTCCAGTCACCATATTGGGGGACAGCTGCCCATACTCCAGCCACCATATTGGGGGACAGCTACCCATACTCCAGTCACCATATTGGCCTGCAGCTACCCATACTCCTGCCACCATACTGGGGGACAGCTACCCATACTCCAGTCACCATATTAACCTACAGCTACACATACTCCAGTCACCATATTGGGGGACAGCTGCCCATACTCCATTCACCATATTGGGGGACAGCTACCCATACTCCATTCACCATATTGGGGGACAGCTACCCATACTCCAGTCACCATACTGGGGGACAGCTACCCATACTCCAGTCACCATATTGGGGGACAGCTACCCATACTCCAGTCACCATATTGGGGGACAGCTACCCATACTCCAGTCACCATATTGGCCTGCAGCTACCCATACTCCAGTCACCATACTGGGGGACAGCTACCCATACTCCAGTCACCATATTGGGGGACAGCTACCCATACTCCAGTCGCCATATTGGCCTACAGCCTCCCATACCCCAGTTACCATACTGGGTTGCAGCTACCCATACTCCAGTCACCATATTGGCCTGCAGCAACCCATACTCCAGTCACCATATTGGGGCTGCAGCTACCCATACTCCAGTCACCATATTGGGGGACAGCTACCCATACTCCAGTCACCATACTGGGGGACAGCTACCCATACTCCAGTCACCATATTGGGGGACAGCTACCCATACTCCAGTCGCCATATTGGCCTGCAGCTACCAATACTCCTGTCACCATACTGGGGGACAGCTACCCATACTCTAGTCACCATATTGGCCTACAGCTACCCATACTCCAGTCATCATATTGGGGGAGAGCTAACCACACTCCAGACACCATATTGGCCTACAGATACCCATACCCCAGTTACCATACTGGGTTGCAGCTAGCCATATTCCAGTCACCATATTGGGCTACAGCTACCCATACTCCAGTCACAGTACTGGGCTACAGCTACCCATACTCCAGTCACCATACTGGGAGACAGCTACCAATACTCCAGTCACCATACTGGGGGACAGCTACCCATACTCCAGTCACCATATTGGCCTGCAGTAACCCATACTCCAGTCACCATATTGGGGCTGCAGCTACCCATACTCCAGCCACCATACTGGGGGACAGCTACCCATACTCCAGTCACCATATTAACCTACAGCTACACATACTCCAGTCACCATATTGGGGGACAGCTGCCCATACTCCATTCACCATATTGGGGGACAGCTACCCATACTCCATTCACCATATTGGGCTACAGCTACCCATACTCCAGTCACCATACTGGGCTACAGCTACCCATACTCCAGTCACCATACTGGGGGACAGCTACCCTTACTCCAGTCACCATACTGGGGGACAGCTACCCATACTCCAGTCGCCATATTGGCCTGCAGCTACCCATACTCCAGTCACCATATTGGGGGACAGCTACCCACAATCCAGTCACCATATTGGGGGACAGCTACCCATACTCCAGTCACCATATTGGCCTGCAGCTACCCATACTCCAGCCACCATACTGGGGGACAGCTACCCATACTCCAGTCACCATATTAACCTACAGCTACACATACTCCAGTCACCATACTGGGGGACAGCTACCCTTACTCCAGTCACCATACTGGGGGACAGCTACCCATACTCCAGTCGCCATATTGGCCTGCAGCTACACATACTCCAGTCACCATATTGGGGGACAGCTGCCCATACTCCAGCCACCATATTGGGGGACAGCTACCCATACTCCAGTCACCATATTGGCCTGCAGCTACCCATACTCCTGCCACCATACTGGGGGACAGCTACCCATACTCCAGTCACCATATTAACCTACAGCTACACATACTCCAGTCACCATATTGGGGGACAGCTGCCCATACTCCATTCACCATATTGGGGGACAGCTACCCATACTCCATTCACCATATTGGGGGACAGCTACCCATACTCCAGTCACCATACTGGGGGACAGCTACCCATACTCCAGTCACCATATTGGGGGACAGCTACCCATACTCCAGTCACCATATTGGGGGACAGCTACCCATACTCCAGTCACCATATTGGCCTGCAGCTACCCATACTCCAGTCACCATACTGGGGGACAGCTACCCATACTCCAGTCACCATATTGGGGGACAGCTACCCATACTCCAGTCGCCATATTGGCCTACAGCCTCCCATACCCCAGTTACCATACTGGGTTGCAGCTACCCATACTCCAGTCACCATATTGGCCTGCAGCAACCCATACTCCAGTCACCATATTGGGGCTGCAGCTACCCATACTCCAGTCACCATATTGGGGGACAGCTACCCATACTCCAGTCACCATACTGGGGGACAGCTACCCATACTCCAGTCACCATATTGGGGGACAGCTACCCATACTCCAGTCGCCATATTGGCCTGCAGCTACCAATACTCCTGTCACCATACTGGGGGACAGCTACCCATACTCTAGTCACCATATTGGCCTACAGCTACCCATACTCCAGTCATCATATTGGGGGAGAGCTAACCACACTCCAGACACCATATTGGCCTACAGATACCCATACCCCAGTTACCATACTGGGTTGCAGCTAGCCATATTCCAGTCACCATATTGGGCTACAGCTACCCATACTCCAGTCACAGTACTGGGCTACAGCTACCCATACTCCAGTCACCATACTGGGAGACAGCTACCAATACTCCAGTCACCATACTGGGGGACAGCTACCCATACTCCAGTCACCATATTGGCCTGCAGTAACCCATACTCCAGTCACCATATTGGGGCTGCAGCTACCCATACTCCAGCCACCATACTGGGGGACAGCTACCCATACTCCAGTCACCATATTAACCTACAGCTACACATACTCCAGTCACCATATTGGGGGACAGCTGCCCATACTCCATTCACCATATTGGGGGACAGCTACCCATACTCCATTCACCATATTGGGCTACAGCTACCCATACTCCAGTCACCATACTGGGCTACAGCTACCCATACTCCAGTCACCATACTGGGGGACAGCTACCCATACTCCAGTCACCATATTGGGGGACAGCTACCCATACTCCAGTCGCCATATTGGCCTGCAGCTACCAATACTCCTGTCACCATACTGGGGGACAGCTACCCATACTCTAGTCACCATATTGGCCTACAGCTACCCATACTCCAGTCATCATATTGGGGGAGAGCTAACCACACTCCAGACACCATATTGGCCTACAGATACCCATACCCCAGTTACCATACTGGGTTGCAGCTAGCCATATTCCAGTCACCATATTGGGCTACAGCTACCCATACTCCAGTCACAGTACTGGGCTACAGCTACCCATACTCCAGTCACCATACTGGGAGACAGCTACCAATACTCCAGTCACCATACTGGGGGACAGCTACCCATACTCCAGTCACCATATTGGCCTGCAGTAACCCATACTCCAGTCACCATATTGGGGCTGCAGCTACCCATACTCCAGCCACCATACTGGGGGACAGCTACCCATACTCCAGTCACCATATTAACCTACAGCTACACATACTCCAGTCACCATATTGGGGGACAGCTGCCCATACTCCATTCACCATATTGGGGGACAGCTACCCATACTCCATTCACCATATTGGGCTACAGCTACCCATACTCCAGTCACCATACTGGGCTACAGCTACCCATACTCCAGTCACCATACTGGGGGACAGCTACCCTTACTCCAGTCACCATACTGGGGGACAGCTACCCATACTCCAGTCGCCATATTGGCCTGCAGCTACCCATACTCCAGTCACCATATTGGGGGACAGCTACCCACAATCCAGTCACCATATTGGGGGACAGCTACCCATACTCCAGTCACCATATTGGCCTGCAGCTACCCATACTCCAGCCACCATACTGGGGGACAGCTACCCATACTCCAGTCACCATATTAACCTACAGCTACACATACTCCAGTCACCATACTGGGGGACAGCTACCCTTACTCCAGTCACCATACTGGGGGACAGCTACCCATACTCCAGTCGCCATATTGGCCTGCAGCTACACATACTCCAGTCACCATATTGGGGGACAGCTGCCCATACTCCAGCCACCATATTGGGGGACAGCTACCCATACTCCAGTCACCATATTGGCCTGCAGCTACCCATACTCCTGCCACCATACTGGGGGACAGCTACCCATACTCCAGTCACCATATTAACCTACAGCTACACATACTCCAGTCACCATATTGGGGGACAGCTGCCCATACTCCATTCACCATATTGGGGGACAGCTACCCATACTCCATTCACCATATTGGGGGACAGCTACCCATACTCCAGTCACCATACTGGGGGACAGCTACCCATACTCCAGTCACCATATTGGGGGACAGCTACCCATACTCCAGTCACCATATTGGGGGACAGCTACCCATACTCCAGTCACCATATTGGCCTGCAGCTACCCATACTCCAGTCACCATACTGGGGGACAGCTACCCATACTCCAGTCACCATATTGGGGGACAGCTACCCATACTCCAGTCGCCATATTGGCCTACAGCCTCCCATACCCCAGTTACCATACTGGGTTGCAGCTACCCATACTCCAGTCACCATATTGGCCTGCAGCAACCCATACTCCAGTCACCATATTGGGGCTGCAGCTACCCATACTCCAGTCACCATATTGGGGGACAGCTACCCATACTCCAGTCACCATACTGGGGGACAGCTACCCATACTCCAGTCACCATATTGGGGGACAGCTACCCATACTCCAGTCGCCATATTGGCCTGCAGCTACCAATACTCCTGTCACCATACTGGGGGACAGCTACCCATACTCTAGTCACCATATTGGCCTACAGCTACCCATACTCCAGTCATCATATTGGGGGAGAGCTAACCACACTCCAGACACCATATTGGCCTACAGATACCCATACCCCAGTTACCATACTGGGTTGCAGCTAGCCATATTCCAGTCACCATATTGGGCTACAGCTACCCATACTCCAGTCACAGTACTGGGCTACAGCTACCCATACTCCAGTCACCATACTGGGAGACAGCTACCAATACTCCAGTCACCATACTGGGGGACAGCTACCCATACTCCAGTCACCATATTGGCCTGCAGTAACCCATACTCCAGTCACCATATTGGGGCTGCAGCTACCCATACTCCAGCCACCATACTGGGGGACAGCTACCCATACTCCAGTCACCATATTAACCTACAGCTACACATACTCCAGTCACCATATTGGGGGACAGCTGCCCATACTCCATTCACCATATTGGGGGACAGCTACCCATACTCCATTCACCATATTGGGCTACAGCTACCCATACTCCAGTCACCATACTGGGCTACAGCTACCCATACTCCAGTCACCATACTGGGGGACAGCTACCCTTACTCCAGTCACCATACTGGGGGACAGCTACCCATACTCCAGTCGCCATATTGGCCTGCAGCTACCCATACTCCAGTCACCATACTGGGGGACAGCTACCCATACTCCAGTCACATTTTTTGGGGTCAGCTACCCATACTCCAGTCACCATATTGGGCTGCAGCTACCCATACTCCAGTCACCATACTGGGGGACAGCTACCCTTACTCCAGTCACCATACTGGGGGACAGCTACCCATACTCCAGTCGCCATATTGGCCTGCAGCTACCCATACTCCAGTCACCTTATTGGGGGACAGCTACCCACATTCCAGTCACCATACTGGGGGACAGCTACCCATACTCCAGTCACATTTTTTGGGGTCAGCTACCCATACTCCAGTCACCATATTGGCCTACAGCTACCCATACTGCAGTCACCATATTGGGTTGCAGCTACCCACACTCCAGTCACCATACTGGGGACAGCTACACATACTCCAGTCACCATACTGGGGGACAGCTACCCATACTCCAGTCACCATGTTGGGCTACAGCTACCCATACTCCAGTCACCATATTGGCCTACAGCTACCCATACTGCAGTCACCATATTGGAGTGCAACTACCCATACTCCAGTCACCAATTGGGGGACAGATACCCATACTCAAGTCACCATATTGTTCTGCAGCTACCCATACTCCAGTCACCATACTGGGGGACAGCTACCCATACTCCAGTCACCATATTGGCATACAGATACACATACTCCAGTCACCATATTGGGCTACAGCTACCCATACTCCAGTCACCATATTGGCCTACAGCTACCCATACTGCAGTCACCATATTGGGCTGCAGCTACCCACACTCCAGTCACCATACTGGGGACAGCTACACATACTCCAGTCACCATACTGGGGGACAGCTACCCATACTCCAGTCACCATATTGGCCTACAGCTACCCATACTGCAGTCACCATATTGGGCTGCAGCTACCCATACTCCAGTCACCATATTGGGGGACAGCTACCCATACTCCAGTCACCATATTGGCCTACAGATACACATACTCCAGTCACCATATTGTGCTACAGCTACCCATACTCCTGTCACCATATTGGTCTACAGCTACACATACTCCAGTCACAATACTGGGCTACAGCTACCCATAATCCAGTCACCATATTGGCCTACAGCTACCCTTACTCCCCTCACCATATTGGGGGACAGCTACCCATACTCCAGTCACCATACTGGGGGACAGCTACCCATACTCCAGTCACCATATTATTCTACAGCTACACATACTCCAGTCACCATATTGGGGGACAGCTGCCCATACTCCAGTCACCATATTGGGGGACAGCTACCCATACTCCATTCACCATATTGGGGGACAGCTACCCATACTCCAGTCACCATACTGGGGGACAGCTACCCATACTCCAGTCACCATATTGGGGGACAGCTACACATACTCCAGTCACCATATTGGGGGACAGCTGCCCATACTCCAGCCACCATATTGGGGGACAGCTACCCATACTCCAGTCACCATATTAACCTACAGCTACACATACTCCAGTCACCATATTGGGGGACAGCTGCCCATACTCCATTCACCATATTGGGGGACAGCTACCCATACTCCATTCACCATATTGGGCTATAGCTACCCATACTCCAGTCACCATACTGGGCTACAGCTACCCATACTCCAGTCACCATACTGGGGGACAGCTACCCTTACTCCAGTCACCATACTGGGGGACAGCTACCCATACTCCAGTCGCCATATTGGCCTGCAGCTACCCATACTCCAGTCACCATATTGGGGGACAGCTACCCACAATCCAGTCACCATACTGGGGGACAGCTACCCATACTCAAGTCACCATTTTGGGGGTCAGCTACCCATACTCCAGTCACCATATTGGGGGACAGCTGCCCATACTCCAGTCACCATACTGGGGGACAGCTACCCTTACTCCAGTCACCATACTGGGGGACAGCTACCCATACTCCAGTCGCCATATTGGCCTGCAGCTACCCATACTCCAGTCACCATATTGGGGGACAGCTACCCACAATCCAGTCACCATACTGGGGAACAGCTACCCATACTCAAGTCACCATTTTGGGGGTCAGCTACCCATACTCCAGTCACCATATTGGGCTACAGCTGCCCATACTCCAGTCACCATATTGGGGGACAGCTGCCCATACTCCAGTCACCATATTGGGGGACAGCTACCCATACTCCATTCACCATATTGGGGGACAGCTACCCATACTCCAGTCACCATACTGGGGGACAGCTACCCATACTCCAGTCACCATATTGGGGGACAGCTACACATACTCCAGTCACCATATTGGGGGACAGCTGCCCATACTCCAGCCACCATATTGGGGGACAGCTACCCATACTCCAGTCACCATATTGGCCTGCAGCTACCCATACTCCAGCCACCATATTGGGGGACAGCTACCCATACTCCAGTCACCATACTGGGGGACAGCTACCCATACTCCAGTCACCATATTGGGGGACAGCTACCCATACTCCAGTCACCATACTGGGGGACAGCTACCCATACTCCAGTCACCATATTATTCTACAGCTACACATACTCCAGTCACCATATTGGGGGACAGCTGCCCATACTCCAGTCACCATATTGGGGGACAGCTACCCATACTCCATTCACCATATTGGGGGACAGCTACCCATACTCCAGTCACCATACTGGGGGACAGCTACCCATACTCCAGTCACCATATTGGGGGACAGCTACACATACTCCAGTCACCATATTGGGGGACAGCTGCCCATACTCCAGCCACCATATTGGGGGACAGCTACCCATACTCCAGTCACCATATTAACCTACAGCTACACATACTCCAGTCACCATATTGGGGGACAGCTGCCCATACTCCATTCACCATATTGGGGGACAGCTACCCATACTCCATTCACCATATTGGGCTATAGCTACCCATACTCCAGTCACCATACTGGGCTACAGCTACCCATACTCCAGTCACCATACTGGGGGACAGCTACCCTTACTCCAGTCACCATACTGGGGGACAGCTACCCATACTCCAGTCGCCATATTGGCCTGCAGCTACCCATACTCCAGTCACCATATTGGGGGACAGCTACCCACAATCCAGTCACCATACTGGGGGACAGCTACCCATACTCAAGTCACCATTTTGGGGGTCAGCTACCCATACTCCAGTCACCATATTGGGCTACAGCTACCCATACTCCAGTCACCATATTGGGGGACAGCTGCCCATACTCCAGTCACCATATTGGGGGACAGCTACCCATACTCCATTCACCATATTGGGGGACAGCTACCCATACTCCAGTCACCATACTGGGGGACAGCTACCCATACTCCAGTCACCATATTGGGGGACAGCTACACATACTCCAGTCACCATATTGGGGGACAGCTGCCCATACTCCAGCCACCATATTGGGGGACAGCTACCCATACTCCAGTCACCATATTGGCCTGCAGCTACCCATACTCCAGTCACCATACTAGGGGACAGCTACCCATACTCCAGTCACCATATTGGGGGACAGCTACACATACTCCAGTCACCATATTGGGGGACAGCTGCCCATACTCCAGCCACCATATTGGGGGACAGCTACCCATACTCCAGTCACCATATTGGCCTGCAGCTACCCATACTCCAGCCACCATACTGGGGGACAGCTACCCATACTCCAGTCACCATATTAACCTACAGCTACACATACTCCAGTCACCATATTGGGGGACAGCTGCCCATACTCCATTCACCATATTGGGGGACAGCTACCCATACTCCATTAACCATATTGGGCTATAGCTACCCATACTCCAGTCACCATACTGGGCTACAGCTACCCATACTCCAGTCACCATACTGGGGGACAGCTACCCTTACTCCAGTCACCATACTGGGGGACAGCTACCCATACTCCAGTCGCCATATTGGCCTGCAGCTACCCATACTCCAGTCACCATATTGGGGGACAGCTACCCACAATCCAGTCACCATACTGGGGAACAGCTACCCATACTCAAGTCACCATTTTGGGGGTCAGCTACCCATACTCCAGTCACCATATTGGGCTACAGCTGCCCATACTCCAGTCACCATATTGGGGGACAGCTGCCCATACTCCAGTCACCATATTGGGGGACAGCTACCCATACTCCATTCACCATATTGGGGGACAGCTACCCATACTCCAGTCACCATACTGGGGGACAGCTACCCATACTCCAGTCACCATATTGGGGGACAGCTACACATACTCCAGTCACCATATTGGGGGACAGCTGCCCATACTCCAGCCACCATATTGGGGGACAGCTACCCATACTCCAGTCACCATATTGGCCTGCAGCTACCCATACTCCAGCCACCATACTGGGGGACAGCTACCCATACTCCAGTCACCATATTAACCTACAGCTACACATACTCCAGTCACCACATTGTGAGGTAGGCCAGGTAGGTAGGCTACACATAGTTGTGCCTACCTGGCTGAGTGATGTCATGATTATTTGCATCCATCTCTGCAATGACATGAACGCTACATAAACATCGCTAACCAAATGGTCTCTTGCTGGTGTACACTTGCATTAAAGTGTAACCAGGTACATAAATCTACATTTCTTCTATTTTTCCAATCTTCAAATGGTCGGTCCCTTGATGTGGCTTAAGTATTGCTGTGGACTTATAACATCCAATGTTGTTATTTTTACATTTTAAAAGTGTGATTTTGGTTTATTTAAAATCTGAAACCAGGAAAAACTAAAAAGTGAAAACGGAGTTTGGAGAAATAAACTAAACGAAATCAGACAAAACATTAAATAGATTTTTTATGGCCCGATGTATGGGCAGAGGTGCTCATAGGGTAGTGGTTCGCCCTGGGGGCAGAGGTGCTCATAGGGAAGTGGTTCCCCCTGGGGTAGAGGTGCTCATAGGGAAGTGGTTCCCCCTGGGGGCAGAGGTGCTCATAATCTATACCGTGGTAGTCTATGCTGTGGTAATCTATACTGTGGTAGTCTATACTGTGGTTGTCTACACCGTGGTAGTCTATACTGTGGCAGTCTGTACCGTGATACTGTGGTAGTCTATGCCATGGTAGTCTATACTGTGGTTGTCTACACCGTGGTAGTCTATACTGTGGCAATCTGTACCGTGGTACCGTGGTAGTCTATGCTGTGGTAGTCTATACTGTGGTAGTCTATACTGTGGTTGTCTACACCGTGGTAGTCTATACTGTGGCAGTCTGTACCATGGTAGTCTATACTATGGTAGTCTGTACCATGGTAGTCTATACTGTGGTAGTCTGTACCATGGTAGTCTATACTGTGGTAGTCTATACTGTGGTTGTCTACACACCGTGGTAGTCTATACTGTGGCAGTCTGTACCGTGATACTGTGGTAGTCTATGCCGTGGTAGTCTATACTGTGGTTGTCTATACTGTGGTAGTCTATACTGTGGTAGTCTGTACCATGGTAGTCTATACTATGGTAGTCTGTACCATGGTAGTCTATACTGTGGTAGTCTGTACCATGGTAGTCTATACTGTGGTAGTTTATACTGTGGTAGTCTATACTACGGTAGTCTGTACCATGGTATTCTATACTGTGGTAGTCTGTAGTATGGTAGTCTATACTGTGGTAGTCTGCACTATGGTAGTCTATACTCCGGTAGTCTGTACCATGGTAGTCTATACTCTGGTAGTCTGTACCATTGTGGTCCATGCTGTGGTAGTCTGTACCATGGTAGTCTATGCTGTGGTATTCTGTACCATGGTAGTCTATACTGTGGTCGTCTGTACCATGGTAGTCTATACTGTGGTAGTCTGTACCATGGTAGTCTATACTGTGGTAGTCTGTACCCTGGGGGTCTATGCTGTGGAAGTCTGTACCATGGTAGTCTATACTGTGGTAGTCTGTACCATGGTAGTCTATACTGTGGTAGTCTGTACCATGGTAGTCTATACTGTGGTGGTCTGTACTATGGTGGTCTATACTGTGGTAATCTAGTAGGAGAGTGGATAAACGTGTAGTAGGGTTAGTCTGTGTGATTAAATGTGTGATCTAACTGCCCACAATCCAAAGTTGATATATTTGTATATGAAAATAATCAAACCAATTATTTTACTAAATTTAACTTTGACTGAGTATACCAAACAGTTGCTAATATTGAGTCGCTGAAAATGTAGTTTGCTAGTTTTGCTAAAGGTCTACTTCTCTATTCTCAGTCCTCTAGCAGCAGGCTGGAGAATAACAATTACCTATCTAAGCCTGTGTGTGTGTGTGTGTGTGTGTGTGTCTTACGCAGAAACCCCACGTTGTCTCGCTCAGCTGTACTGTGTCCAGGAGGTGGTGCTGTCTGTCTCTCTCCTGTGTCCAGGAGGTGGTGCTGTCTGTCTCTCTCCTGTGTCCAGGAGGTGGTGCTGTCTGTCTCTCTCCTGTGTCCAGGAGGTGGTGCTGTCTGTCTCAAACTGAATGGACCATTTGGGACATGAGATGAAAAATACTGGATCCGAATCACTAAAATAAAAATGCATTTCAAAAGGGAAAAGAACACGCCAACCAAAAAAACATTCCTGTGTCCAGGAGGTGGTGGTGTCTGTCTCTCTCCTGTGTCCAGGAGGTGGTGGTGTCTGTCTCTCTCCTGTGTCCAGGAGGTGGTGGTGTCTGTCTCTCTCCTGTGTCCAGGAGGTGGTGCTGTCTGTCTCTCTCCTGTGTCCAGGAGGTGGTGCTGTCTGTCTCTCTCCTGTGTCCAGGAGGTGGTGCTGTCTGTCTCTCTCCTGTGTCCAGGAGGTGGTGCTGTCTGTCTCAAACTGAATGGACCATTTGGGACATGAGATGAAAAATACTGGATCCGAATCACTAAAATAAAAATGCATTTCAAAAGGGAAAAGAACATGCCAACCAAAAAAACATTCCTGTGTCCAGGAGGTGGTGGTGTCTGTCTCTCTCCTGTGTCCAGGAGGTGCTGGTGTCTGTCTCTCTCCTGTGTCCAGGAGGTGGTGGTGTCTGTCTCTCTCCTGTGTCCAGGAGGTGGTGGTGTCTGTCTCTCTCCTGTGTCCAGAAGGGGGTGCTGTCTGTCTCTCTCCTGTGTCCAGGAGGTGGTGGTGTTGTTAAAATACAGTTCTGTCTTTTAGTCACTAAGACACTGTCTCCCTGTCCTGCCAGACATACCCCACTAGATGGTGTGCAGTCTCTTTGCAGATACAGACACTGACAACTGTGTGTGTGAACTTCATGTGTGAACATAGAACACATAGAGGTGTGTATAGAATGAAGAAGATCCTAGAGCTAGGTGATGTAGAATGGTATTGTAGAACAGAGTTTTCCAACCCTCTGCTTGGGCGCCCCCAGACGAAGAGAGCGTTGGAAAACCCTCTTGTAAAATATCATAGAGTGAGATTATGTAGAGTGGTATTGTAGAAAATCATAAGGCTAGAGAGTGCTACACTAACCCTAATGTGGACTCTGGAGAGAAGGTTGTTTCTTTACGTTGAGACTCAGAACTCACCACCACACACACACTCACACACACACACTCTCACACACGCTCACACACACACACTCACACACACACACTCTCACACACGCTCACACGCACACACACACACACACACACACACACACACACACACACACACACACACACACACACACACACACACACACACACACACGCACACGCACACGCACGCACGCACACGCACGCACACACACACACACACACACACACACACACACACACACACACAGGCTCATTCTTCGGTAAAGCACTTGGCCTCAGGGCTCTCTCTCTCTCTCTCTCTCACTCTGTTCGCATTAGAACATGATGAATGTATTGAATGCATCTTCTTGTTCAGATGTGTCTATAATATTTCAACTAATTTAGGCCTGATATCTATTTTTGAATCAATATTTATGTGAAAATAGTACAGATTTTCTGTAGGCTTTTATAGCATGGCGTTCGGAAAGTATTCAGACCCCTTGAATTTTTCCACATTTTGTTACGTTACAGCCTTATTCTAAAATTGATTAAATAGTTATTTTCCCTCATCAATCTCCACGCAATACCACATAATGACAACGTTTTAATATTTGTGAGCACATTTTTACAAAATAAAAAACTGATATATAACATTTACATGAGTATTCAGACTCAGTACTTTGTTGAAGCACCTTTGGCAGCGATTACAGCCTCGAGTCTTCTTGGGTAGGACACTACAAGCTTGGTACACCTGTATTTTGGGAGTTTCTCCCATTCTTCTCTGCAGCCCTTGTCAAGTTGGATGGGGAGTGTTGCTGCACAGCTATTATAAGGTCTCTCCAGAGATGTTCGATCGGGTTCAAGTCCGGGCTCTGGCTGGGCCACTCAAGGACATTCAGAGACTTGTCCCGAAGCCACTCCTACGTTGTCTTGACTGTGTGCTTAGGGTTTTTGTCCTGTTGGAAGGTGAAGATTCGCCCCGGTCTGAGGTCCTGAGTGCCCTGGAGTAGGTTTTCATCAAGGATCTCCCTGTACTTTGCTCCGTTCATCTTTCCCTCGATCCTGACTAGTCTCCTAGCCCATGAAAAACATCCCCACAGCATGATGCTGCCACCTCCATGCTTCACCATAGGGATGGTATTGGCCAGGTGATGAGCAGTGTCTAGTTCCCTCCAGACATGATGCTTGGAATTCAGGCCAAAGAGTTCAATCTTGCTTTCATCAGGCAATAAAAACTTGTTTTACATGGTCTGAGAGTCATTCTGGTGCCTTTTGGCAAATCTAAGGTGTCTGTCATGTGCCTTTTATTGAGGAGTGGCTTCCATCTGGCCACTCTACCATAAAAGCCTGATTGGTGGAGTGCTGCAGAAAAGGTTCTCCCATCTCCACAGAGGAACTCTGGAGCTCTGTCAGAGTGACTATTGGGTTCTTGGTCACCTCCCTGACCAAGGCCCTTCTACCCCGATTTCTCAGTTTGGCCGGGCGGACAGCTCTCGGAAGAGTCTTGGTGGTTCCAAACTTCTTCCATTTATGAATTATGGAGGCCACTGTATTCTTGAGGACCTTCAATGATGCAGAAATGTGTTGGTACCCTTCCCCAGATCTGTGCCTCGACACAATCCTGTCTCGCAGCTCTACGTACAATTCCTTCGACCTCAAGGCTTGGTTTTTACTCTGACTGCACTGTCAACTGTGGGACCTTATATAGACAGGTGTGAGTCTTTCCAAGTCATGTCCAATCAATTGAATTTACTACAGGTGGACTCCAACCAAGTTGTAGAAACATCTCAAGGATGATCAATGGAAACAGGATGCACCATAGCTGAATTTTGACACTCATACCAAAGTGTCTGAATACTTATGTAAATAAGGTATTTCAGTTCATTTTTAAGAAATATGCAAACATTTCTAAACCTGTTTTTGCTTTGTCATTATGGGGTATTGTGTGTAGACTGATGAGGATTTGCATTTATGTATTCCATTTTAGAATGGGGCTGTAATGTACCAACATGTGAATAAAGTCAAAGAGAATGAACACTTTCTGAAGGCCCTGTATTTGCATATGACATGGTAGATTGTAATTATATGAAAATAAAAATGTTATTTTAAATCATCTGTATTTGGCCTATTTGAATTCTAAATAATGTTTGTTAAATACGATTTTTAAGTTAGCTCAGCTCAGTTCTGAGAACTATATGTTTCTTAGAGCTTGGTGAGAATGTGGTTGTCTTACACGGAACCCAAACCTATTGCGAGCGTGTGCCATCGTGTGCCATTGTGCATACATGTATTTTGTCCCCCCACACCAAATGCGACCACGACACACAGGTTAAAATATCAAAACAAACTCTGAACCAATTACATTAATATGGGAACTGTTAGAAAAGCATTTGCTAGCTAATTTGCCCTATTTAACTAGCTTGCTGTTGCTAGCTAATTTGTCCTGGGATATAAACATTGAGTTGTTATTTTACCTGAAATGCACAAAGTCCTCTACTCCGACAATTCATCCACACATACAACGGTCAAGTGAATCGTTTCAAGTCATCTCTCCTCCTTCCAGGCTTTTTCATCTTTGAACTTATATGGTGATTGGCATCTAAACTTTCATAGTATTACCACGATGACCGACAACACAGTTCATCTTTCAAACACCCATGTAGGTATAACCAATGTTGAGATGGCACGTGGGTACCTGCTTCTATAAACCAATGAGGAGATGGGAGAGGCAGGACTTGCAGCGCGATCTGCGTCACAAATAGAACTGACTTCTATTTTAGCCCTTGGCAATGCAGACACTCGTTGGTGTGCGCGAGCAGTGTGGGTGCAATAATTGAATAATATAAATTTCTACATTTAATTTGCAACGCTCGCGCACGCGACGCGAGCGGTGTAGTCAGGGTATTATGTTATTTTGCAGACAACCGTCCAACAATGTTCTGGAATGGTGCATGATACCGACATGAATATAACATTCTTAGAACCATATGTTGCAATACTTCAGCATAACATTTCTTACAGGTTTCCTCATGGTTCTATTTACAGTCATGTTTTCAGAACATTAAGAATCTGTAGAAACCACAAGAAAACAGTAATATTCAAAAAACATCATTCTGTTCTCAGCATCAACCCTCTCTATCCTCCATCTTGTTAAGTGTGTTGTTTCCTTTGAAATGGGATCCATCTGAATGGACTAAAATTAACAGCATTGTATGAGTTAAAAACATCATTCTGTTCTCAGCATCAACCCTCTCTATCCTCCATCTTGTTAAGTGTGTTGTTTCCTTTGAAATGGGATCCATCTGAATGGACTAAAATTAACAGCATTGTATGAGTTAAAAACATCATTCTGTTCTCAGCATCAACCCTCTCTATCCTCCATCTTGTTAAGTGTGTTGTTTCCTTTGAAATGGGATCCATCTGAATGGACTAAAATTAACAGCATTGTATGAGTTAAAAACATCATTCTGTTCTCAGCATCAACCCTCTCTATCCTCCATCTTGTTAAGTGTGTTGTTTCCTTTGAAATGGGATCCATCTGAATGGACTAAAATTAACAGCATTGTATGAGTTAAAAACATCATTCTGTTCTCAGCATCAACCCTCTCTATCCTCCATCTTGTTAAGTGTGTTGTTTCCTTTGAAATGGGATCCATCTGAATGGACTAAAATTAACAGCATTGTATGAGTTAAAAACATCATTCTGTTCTCAGCATCAACCCTCTCTATCCTCCATCTTGTTAAGTGTGTTGTTTCCTTTGAAATGGGATCCATCTGAATGGACTAAAATTAACAGCATTGTATGAGTTAAAAACATAATTCTGTTCTCAGCATCAACCCTCTCTATCCTCCATCTTGTTAAGTGTGTTGTTTCCTTTGAAATGGGATCCATCTGAATGGACTAAAATTAACAGCATTGTATGAGTTAAAAACATCATTCTGTTCTCAGCATCAACCCTCTCTATCCTCCATCTTGTTAAGTGTGTTGTTTCCTTTGAAATGGGATCCATCTGAATGGACTAAAATTAACAGCATTGTATGAGTTAAAAACATCATTCTGTTCTCAGCATCAACCCTCTCTATCCTCCATCTTGTTAAGTGTGTTGTTTCCTTTGAAATGGGATCCATCTGAATGGACTAAAATTAACAGCATTGTATGAGTTAAAAACATCATTCTGTTCTCAGCATCAACCCTCTCTATCCTCCATCTTGTTAAGTGTGTTGTTTCCTTTGAAATGGGATCCATCTGAATGGACTAAAATTAACAGCATTGTATGAGTTAAAAACATCATTCTGTTCTCAGCATCAACCCTCTCTATCCTCCATCTTGTTAAGTGTGTTGTTTCCTTTGAAATGGGATCCATCTGAATGGACTAAAATTAACAGCATTGTATGAGTTAAAAACATAATTCTGTTCTCAGCATCAACCCTCTCTATCCTCCATCTTGTTAAGTGTGTTGTTTCCTTTGAAATGGGATCCATCTGAATGGACTAAAATTAACAGCATTGTATGAGTTAAAAACATCATTCTGTTCTCAGCATCAACCCTCTCTATCCTCCATCTTGTTAAGTGTGTTGTTTCCTTTGAAATGGGATCCATCTGAATGGACTAAAATTAACAGCATTGTATGAGTTAAAAACATCATTCTGTTCTCAGCATCAACCCTCTCTATCCTCCATCTTGTTAAGTGTGTTGTTTCCTTTGAAATGGGATCCATCTGAATGGACTAAAATTAACAGCATTGTATGAGTTAAAAACATCATTCTGTTCTCAGCATCAACCCTCTCTATCCTCCATCTTGTTAAGTGTGTTGTTTCCTTTGAAATGGGATCCATCTGAATGGACTAAAATTAACAGCATTGTATGAGTTAAAAACATAATTCTGTTCTCAGCATCAACCCTCTCTATCCTCCATCTTGTTAAGTGTGTTGTTTCCTTTGAAATGGGATCCATCTGAATGGACTAAAATTAACAGCATTGTATGAGTTAAAAACATCATTCTGTTCTCAGCATCAACCCTCTCTATCCTCCATCTTGTTAAGTGTGTTGTTTCCTTTGAAATGGGATCCATCTGAATGGACTAAAATTAACAGCATTGTATGAGTTAAAAACATCATTCTGTTCTCAGCATCAACCCTCTCTATCCTCCATCTTGTTAAGTGTGTTGTTTCCTTTGAAATGGGATCCATCTGAATGGACTAAAATTAACAGCATTGTATGAGTTAAAAACATCATTGCATGCTATCTCCATCCTGGTGACGCAGTGGACTAATTCAATAGGTAGAGTGCAGAATCAAAATCAAATCAAATCAAATTTATTTATATAGCCCTTCGTACATCAGCTGATATCTCAAAGTGCTGTACAGAAACCCAGCCTAAAACCCCAAACAGCAAGCAATGCAGGTGGAGAAGCACGGTGGCTAGGAAAAACTCCCTAGAAAGGCCAATACCTAGGAAGAAACCTAGAGAGGAACCAGGCTATGTGGGGTGGCCAGTCCTCTTCTGGCTGTGCCGGGTGGAGATTATAACAGAACATGGTCAAGATGTTCAATGTTCATAAATGACCAGCATGGTCGAATAATAATAAGGCAGAACAGTTGAAACTAGAGCAGCAGCACAGTCAGGTGGAAGTTGAAACTGGAGCAGCAGCATGGCCAGGTAGACTGGGGACAGCAAGGAGTCATCATGTCAGGTAGTCCTGGGGCATGGTCCTAGGGCTCAGGTCAGTTGAAACTGGAACAGCAGCATGGCCAGGTGGACTGGGGACAGCAAGGAGTCATCATGTCAGGTAGTCCTGGGGCATGGTCCTAGGGCTCAGGTCCTCCGAGAGAGAGAAAGAAAGAGAGAAGGAGAGAATTAGAGAACGCACACTTAGATTCACACAGGACACCGAATAGGACAGGAGAAGTACTCCAGATATAACAAACTGACCCCAGCCCCCCGACACATAAACTACTGCAGCATAAATACTGGAGGCTGAGACAGGAGGGGTCAGGAGACACTGTGGCCCCATCCGAGGACACCCCCGGACAGGGCCAAACAGGAAGGATATAACCCCACCCACTTTGCCAAAGCACAGCCCCCACACCACTAGAGGGATATCTTCAACCACCAACCTACCATCCTGAGACAAGGCTGAGTATAGCCCACAAAGATCTCCGCCACGGCACAACCCAAGAAGATCGTAAGTTCTACTCTCTCTGACACCATGCCACAATAAAACAAAACAAAAATGTCTTTGCATGATTAATGCCCAAGCAAATTAATTTCCATGTGTCCTATCTGTGCTTGGAAAATGTATAAATCCTCCCAGGAAAACTTGCAGAGAACCATAGTAAAACGTTCTCAGAACCTCCCTGCAACCTAAAGTGTACGTTCCTAGAGCAGGCAACATTTTCACTTTGGTTCTCAGGAAGTTTAAAAACTTAAATTTTTACTGGTCAGGAAACTTATGCCTTTGTTCCAAGAACCAAATGGGAAAGCAAAAACGTACGTTCCCACAACTTCAAGGAACCAAATGTGCGAGCTGGGAGGCTATTGATGTTGATATATGTTATTGATCTTATGTGAAGTTTCAAGATAACTTTGTTTTGTTAAAACTTGATAAAAATATAAGATTAGATCATTTGGATGAGTAGGCTGTTTTAAAATTGTGTTGTGTTGTTCTACTGACTTGGTGGATGAGGGAATATAAAGACCAGGAATTTATAACTGTTGTTGTGTCTGTTCTGACAACAGCCAGGTGTTGATAAGAACTATATGCTATGGATACAGAGCCTTCAGAAAGTTGTTGTGTTACAGCCTGAATTTCAAATGGATTCCATTCAGATGTGTGTGTCATTGGCCTACACACACCATAATGTCAAAGTGCATTTTTTACATTTATTTTTATAAATTGATTAAGAATGAAAAACTGAAATGTCTTGAATCAATAACTATTCAACCCTTTTGTTATGGCAAGCCTAAATAAGTTCAGGAGTAAAAATATGCTTAACAACTCATATAATAAGTTGTATGGACTCACTCTGTGTGCAATAAGTTTACCATCTCTGTACCACACACATACAATTATCAGTAAGATTCCTCAGTCGAGTAGTGAATTCCAAACACAGATTCAACTACAAAGACCAGGGAGGTTTTCCAATGCAAAGAAGGACACCTATTGACTTGCGCCGGAGGGTACAGGATGAATGAACCAAAAAATTTGATCATATTACTCCAGTGCTAGCCTCTCTACACTGGCTTCCTGTCAAAGCAAGGGCTGATTTCAAGGTTTTACTGCTAACCTACAAAGCATTACATGGGCTTGCTCCTACCTATCTTTCTGATTTGGTCCTGCCGTACATACCTACACGTACGCTACGGTCACAAGACGCAGGCCTCCTAATTGTCCCTAGAATTTCTAAGCAAACAGCTGGAGGCAGGGCTTTCTCCTATAGAGCTCCATTTTTATGGAACGGTCTGCCTACCCATGTCAGAGACGCAAACTCGGTCTCAACCTTTAAGTCTTTACTGAAGACTCATCTCTTCAGTGGGTCATATGATTGAGTGTAGTCTGGCCCAGGAGTGTGAAGGTGAACGGAAAGGCTCTGGAGCAACGAACCGCCCTTGCTGTCTCTGCCTGGCCGGTTCCCCTCTTTCCACTGGGATTCTCTGCCTCTAACCCTATTACAGGGGCTGAGTCACTGGCTTGCTGGGGCTCTCTCATGCCGTCCCTGGAGGGGGTGCGTCACCTGAGTGGGTTGATTCACTGTTGTGGTCATCCTGTCTGGGTTGGCGCCCCCCCCTTGGGTTGTGCCGTGGCGGAGACCTTTGTGGGCTATACTCAGCCTTGTCTCAGGATGGTAAGTTGGTGGTTGAAGATATCCCTCTAGTGGTGTGGGGGCTGTGCTTTGGCAAAGTGGGTGGGGTTATATCCTTCCTGTTTGGCCCTGTCCGGGGGTGTCCTCGGATGGGGCCACAGTGTCTCCTGACCCCTCCTGTCTCAGCCTCCAGTATTTATGCTGCAGTAGTTTATGTGTCGGGGGGCTGGGGTCAGTTTGTTATATCTGGAGTACTTCTCCTGTCCTATTCGGTGTCCTGTGTGAATCTAAGTGTGCGTTCTCTAATTCTCTTCTTCTCTCTTTCTTTCTCTCTCTCGGAGGACCTGAGCCCTAGGACCATGCCCCAGGACTACCTGACGTGATGACTCCTTGCTGACCCCAGTCCACCTGGCCATGCTGCTGTTCCAGTTTCAACTGACCTGAGCCCTAGGACCATGCCCCAGGACTACCTGACATGATGACTCCTTGCTGTCCCCAGTCCACCTGGCCATGCTGCTGCTCCAGTTTCAACTTCCACCTGACTGTGCTGCTGCTCCAGTTTCAACTGTTCTGCCTTATTATTATTCGACCATGCTGGTCATTTATGTACATTTGAACATCTTGGCCATGTTCTGTTATAATCTCCACCCGGCACAGCCAGAAGAGGACTGGCCACCCCACATAGCCTGGTTCCTCTCTAGGTTTCTTCCTAGGTATTGGCCTTTCTAGGGAGTTTTTCCTAGCCACCGTGCTTCTACACCTGCATTGCTTGCTGTTTGGGGTTTTAGGCTGGGTTTCTGTACAGCACTTTGAGATATCAGCTGATGTACGAAGGGCTATATAAATAAATTTGATTTGATTTGAATGCAGTTTTACGGCCTCCTAACCAATTGTGCTATTTTGTTAGTTTTTTCATGTTTTTTGTAACTTATTTTGTACATAATGTTGCTGCTACCGTCTCTTATGACCGGAAATAACTTCTGGACATCAGAATAGTGATTACTCACCTCGAACTGGAAGAAGTTTTTTCTTTAACGTGTCCGACGCAAATGAACGGTCCCAAATCCCCGTCATGCAACTGGATCCTGGACTTCCTGACGGGCCGCCCCCAGGTGGAAGGGTAGTCAACAACACATCTGCCATGCTGATCCTCAACATTAGAGCCCCTCAGGGGTGCATGCTTAGAGCCCCTCCTGTACTCCCTGTTCACCCACCTATTTGCACAACTGATTAGGTATCTCCCTTGATATTTTATTGTGTTACTTTTTATTATTTTTTACTTTAGTTGAAATCCCCGTCATTTGGCAAAGAAAAGACGGAGGAAAAGGGTGTGTAGGTCAGGCTGCCTAATGAGAATTCATAGGCGAGTGAGTAAACCTCCACTACCATCCATTCTATTGGCCAATGTGCAATCGTTGGAAAACAAAATGGATGACATACGACCAAGACTATTCTACCAACAGGACATTAAAAACTGTAATTTCTTATGTTTCACCGAGTCGTGGCTGAAAGACGACACGGACAATATAGAGCTGGCGGGATTTTCCATTTATCGGCAGGACAGAGAAACTACGTCTGGTAAGACGAGGGGCTAATAATGTCTAATATTATAGAAGTCTCGAGGTATTGCTTGCCTGAGGTAGAGTACCGTATGATAAGCTGTAGACCACACTATCTACCAAGAGATATCTCATCTATATTATTTGTAGATGTCTATTTACCACCACAAAGCAGAGCTGGCACTAAGATGGCTCTCAACCAGCTGTATAAGGACATAAGCAAAGAAGAAAATGCTCACCTAGAAGTGGCGCTCCTAGTGGCCAGGGACTTTAATGTAGGCAAATCCGAATGATTCATGCTTACAAGCAAAAACTAAAACAGGAAGTACCAGTGACTCGCTCAATACGGAAGTGGTCAGACGACGCGGATGCTACAGGACTGTTTTGCTAGCACAGACTTGAATACGTTCCGGATTCATCCAATGGCATTGAGGAGTATATCACCTCAGCCATCGGCTTCATCAATAAGTGTATAGATGACGTCATCCCCAAAGTGACCGTACATCCCAACCAGAAGCCATGGATTACAGGCAACATCCGCACTGAGCTAAAGGCTAGATCTGCCGCTTTCAAGGAGCAGGACACTAATCCGGACGCTTATAAGAATTCCTGCTTCGCCCTTAGATGAACCATCAAACAGGCAAAGTGTCAATACAGGATTAAGATTGAATGCTATTACACCGGCTCCGACGCTCGTCGGACCATAAAGGGAAGCACAGCCGAGAGCTGCCCAGTGACACAAGCCTGCCAGATGAGCTAAATGCCTTTTATGCTCGCTTCGAGGCAAGCAGCACTGAAGCATAAATGAGAGCACCAGCTGTTCCGAACGACTGTGTGATAACACTCGGTAGCCGATGTGAGGAAGACCATTAAACAGGTCAACATTCACAAAGCCGCGGAGCCAGACAAATTACCAGGACGTGTACTCAAAGCATGTGTGGACCAACTGGCAAGTCAACCTCTCCCTGACCGAGTCTGTAATACCTACATGTTTCAAGTAGACCACCATAGTTCCTGTGCCCAAGGAAGCAAAGGTAACCTGCCTAAATGATTACTGCCCCGTAGCACTCACGTTGATAGCTATGAAGTGCTTTGAAAGGCTGGAAATGGCTCACATCAATCATCATCCCGGATCCCCTAGATCCCCTCCAATTCGCATACCACCCCAACAGATCCACAGATGACGCAATCTCAATCGCACTCCCCACTGCACTTTCCCACCTGGACAAAAGGAACCCCCATGTGAGAATGCTGTTCATTGACTACAGCTCAGTGTTAAACACCATAGTGCCCACAAAGCTCATCACTAAGCTAAGGACCCTGGAACTAAACACCTCCCTCTGCAACTGGATCCTGGACTTCCTGACAGGCCACCCCCAGGTGGAAGGGTAGTCAACAACATATCCGCCACGCTGATCCTCAACACTGTGGCCCCTCAGGGGTGCGTGCTTAGTCCCCTCCTGTACTCCCTGTTCAACCACAACTGCGTGGTCAAGCACAACTCCAACATCATCAGTTGAATGCATTCAATTTGCACAACTGATTAGGTATCTCCCTAGCCTTGATATTTTATTGTGTTACTTTGTATTATTCTTTTACTTTAGTTTATTTAGTACCAGTCAAAAGTTTGGACACACCAGGTTTTTCTTAATTTCTTACTATCATCTACATTGTATAATAATAGTGAAGACATCAAAACAATAAAACAACAGATATGGAATCATGTAGTAACTCAAAAAAGTGTTAAACAAATGAAAATATATTTTATATTTTATATTCTTCAACGTAGCCACCCTTTGCCTTAATGACAGCTCATGTACATGTACATGTTCATGAGAATCTCACCATAATAGTTTGTAGACCAAACCGTTCGGATGCCTCAGACGATTTTTGGGATGTCTCAAGGTCTGACAAACACTGCTCTAGCTCTGTCACCTTTTACCATAGATGCGGAAGCGCGACATCGGTGGATGCGATGGATTGAGACGCATCCAATGCAAAACATATCTCTTGCTTAAAAACTTCTTATGGTATAGGGGACGGTTGCGTCCCACTTGGGCAAAAAACAGAGAAAATGCAAATAAAATAAAAATGATATAAAACTCAAACTTCCATTAAATCACACATGTAAGATACTCAATTAAAGCTACACTCGTTGTGAATCCAGCCAACATGTAAGATACTCAATTAAAGCTACACTCGTTGTGAATCCAGCCAACATGTAAGATACTCAATTAAACCTACACTCGTTGTGAATCCAGCCAACATGTAAGATACTCAATTAAAGCTACACTCGTTGTGAATCCAGCCGACATGTAAGATACTCAATTATAGCTACACTCGTTGTGAATCCAGCCAACATGTAAGATACTCAATTAAAGCTACACTCGTTGTGAATCCAGCCAACATGTAAGATACTCAATTAAAGCTACACTCGTTGTGAATCCAGCCGACATGTAAGATACTCAATTAAAGCTACACTCGTTGTGAATCCAGCCGACATGTAAGATACTCAATTAAAGCTACACTCGTTGTGAATCCAGCCAACATGTAAGATACTCAATTAAAGCTACACTCGTTGTGAATCCAGCCAACATGTAAGATACTCAATTAAAGCTACACTCGTTGTGAATCCAGCCGACATGTAAGATACTCAATTAAAGCTACACTCGTTGTGAATCCAGCCGACATGTAAGATACTCAATTAAAGCTACACTCGTTGTGAATCCAGCCGACATGTAAGATACTCAATTAAAGCTACACTCGTTGTGAATCCAGCCGACATGTAAGATACTCAATTAAAGCTACACTCGTTGTGAATCCAGCCGACATGTAAGATACTCAATTAAAGTTACACTCGTTGTGAATCCAGCCAACATGTAAGATACTCAATTATAGCTACACTCGTTGTGAATCCAGCCAACATGTAAGATACTCAATTATAGCTACACTCGTTGTGAATCCAGCCAACATGTAAGATACTCAATTAAAGCTACACTCGTTGTGAATCCAGCCAACATGTCAGATTTAAAAAAGGCTTTTCGGCAAAAGCATAAGAAGCTATTATCTGATGATAGCACAACAGTAAACAAAGAGGGTAGCATATTTCAACCCTGCAGGCGCTACACAAAATGCAGAAATAAAATATAAAACATGCATTACCTTTGACAAGCTTCTTTTGTTGGTACTCCAATATGTCCCGTAAACATCACAATTGGTCCTTTTGTTTGATTAATTCCGTCCATATATATCCAAATGTCCATTTATAAAGTGCTTTTGATCCAGAAAAAAATAGCTTCCAAAATGCGCAACGTCACTACAAAATATTTCAAAAGTTGCCTATAAACTTTACCAAAATATTTCAAACTACTTTTGTAATACAACTTTAGGTATTTTTAAATGTTAATAATCGATCAAATTGTAGACAGGTCTATCTGTGTTCAATACAGGAAGACAACAAACCATGCTCCTTTTTACGTCTTGCGCAACTCTCAACAGTGTTACCCAGTTCCTAGATGGCCTACTTCTTCATTGCACAAGTGAATAACATCAACCAAATTCCAAAGACTGGTGACATCCAGTGGAAGCGGTAGGAACTGAAAACCAGTTCCTAAGAAATATAATTTGCCAATGAGAACTCACTGAACAGACAGAGAACTGGAAAAAAAAATTCTGAACAGTTAGTCCTCTGTGTTTTGCCTGCTACATAAGTTCTGTTATACTCACAGACATGATTCAAACAGTTGTCGAAACTTCAGAGTGTTTTCTATCCAAATCTACTAATAATATGCATATCTTATATTCTTGGCATGAGTAGCAGGAAGTTGAAATTGGGCATGCTATTTATCCAAAAGTGAAAATGCTGCCCTCTATCCCAAAGAGGTTATTAAACTGACAGATTTTTATGGGGATTTTTTGTATTATGCCAGATTCTAGTTTTTTGTTAAAGAGATTCTCCGGTACTTTTGTATACTTTGTAGTCAGTAGTTCTGAAAGTAGCACTCGTGAGCCAAAAGTATCCCCCCAAAATTGCTTAGTCCTTCACATATGTGCATATATGTGCACCACGTCATTGCGCTCTCTCTCTCTGCTGTGTCCACTTTGCAGTCGGAACCACCCTGCAACCTCATTGGATAACGCTGGGCAAGTCTCAGCAGAGAGAGAGAGAGAGAGAGAGAGAACGCAATGACGTGGTGCACATACTGTATCTGCACATATTCTGCTGATAGAATATGCATATATGAACTACACAATGACACATCCAGCCCAAAGCGCAAAGTTTGAAAAATACTTTCCTAGCCTCCAAAGTTCCAGAGCATGTCTTTAAGAAGCCAT
>NW_022262469.1:42500-210361 GCF_002021735.2 Oncorhynchus kisutch
AGGATGTCTTGCTCCCAAGCAGACTAAATAACTTTTTTGCGCGCTTTGAGGACAATACTGTGCCACTGACACAGCCCGCAACCAAAACATGCGGACTCTCCTTCACTGCAGCCGACGTGAGTAAAACATTTAAAGGTGTTAACCCTCGCAAGGCTGCAGGCCCAGACGGCATCCCCAGCTGCGTCCTAAGAGCATGCGCAGACCAGCTGGCTGGTGTGTTTACGTACATATTCAATCAATCCTTTCCCCAGTCTGCTGTTCCCACATGCTTCAAGAGGGCCACCATTGTCCCTGTTCCCAAGAAAGCTAAGGTAACTGAGCTAAACGACTACCGCCCCATAGCACTCACTTCCATCATCATGAAGTGCTTTGAGAGACTAGTAAAGGACCATATCACCTCCACCCTACCTGACACCCTAGACCCACTCCAATTTGCCCACCGCCGAAATAGGTCCACAGACGATGCAATCTCAACCACACTGCACACTGCCCTAACCCATCTGGACAAGAGGAATACCTATGTGAGAATGCTGTTCATCGACTACAGCTCAGCATTGAACATCATAGTACCCTCCAAACACGTCATCAAGTTTGGGTCTCGTCATCACCCTGGGTCTCGACCCCGCCCTGTGCAACTGGGTACTGGACTTCCTGTCGGGCCACCCCCAGGTGGTGAGGGTAGGTAACAACATCTCCACCCTGCTGATCCTCAACACTGGGGCCCCACAAGGGTGCGTTCTGAGCCCTCTCCTGTACTCCCTGTTCACCCATGACTGCGTGGCCATACACGCCTCCAACTCAATCATCAAGTTTGCGGACGACACTACAGTGGTAGGCTTGATTACCAACAACGACGAGACGGCCTACAGGGAGGAGGTGAGGGCCCTCGGAGTGTGGTGTCAGGAAAATAACCTCACACTCAACGTCAACAAAACTAAGGAGATGATTGTGGACTTCAGGAAACAGCAGAGGGAGCACCCCCCTATCCACATCGATGGGACAGTAGTGTAGAGGGTAGTAAGTTTTAAGTTCCTCAGCGTACACATCACAGACAACCTGAATTGGTCCACCCACACAGACAGCGTTGTGAAGAAGGCGCAGCAGCGCCTCTTCAACCTCAGGAGGCTGAAGAAATTTGGCTTGTCACCAAAAGCACTCACAAACTTCTACAGATGCACAATCGAGAGCATCCTGTCGGGCTGTATCACCGCCTGGTACGGCAACTGCTCCGCCCCCAACCGTAAGGCTCTCCAGATGGTAGTGAGGTCTGCACAACGCATCACCGGGAGCAAACTACCTGCCCTCCAGGACACCTACACCACCCGATGTCACAGGAAGGCCATAAAGATCATCAAGGACAAGAACCACCCGAGCCACTGCCTGTTCACCCCGCTATCATCCAGAAGGCGAGGTCAGTACAGGTGCATCAAAGCAGGGACCGAGAGACTGAAAAACAGCTTCTATCTCAAGGCCATCAGACAGTTAAACAGCCACCACTAACATTGAGTGGCTGCTGCCAACACACTGACTCAACTCCAGCCACTTTAATCATGGGAATTTATGGAAATTGATGTAAAATATATCACTAGCCACTTTAAACAATGCTACTTAATATAATGTTTACATACCCAACATTACTCATCTCATATGTATATGTATATACTGTACTCTATTTCATCTACTGCATCTTTATGTAATACATGTATCACTAGCCACTTTAAACTATGCCACTTTGTTTACATACCCTACATTACTCATCTCATATGTATATATTGTACTCGATACCATCTACTGCATCTTGCCTATGCCGTTCTGTACCATCACTCATTCATATATATTTATGTACATATTCTTTATCCCTTTACACTTGTGTGTATAAGGTAGTAGTTTTGGAATTGTTAGGTTAGATTACTCGTTGGTTATTACTGTATTGTCGGAACTAGAAGCACAAGCATTTCGCTACACTCGCATTAACATCTGCTAACCATGTGTATGTGACAAATACATTTGATTTGATTTGATAATACCTTTGATGATACAGTGGTAGCAATACATGGTTATAACATCTACAGAAAGACAGAAATGCCAACAGGCGCGGTGTTGCGGTCTATATTCAGAACCACATTCTTGTAAAGCTTAGAGACGATATAACGTTAAATACTGTTGAAGTAATATGGCTACAGGTTCATCTGCCTCACCTAAAACCCATTCTGGTGGGAAGCTGCTATAGGCCACCAAGTACTAACAGTCAGTAACTGGATGATATGTGTGAAATTCTTGATAATGTATGTGATATCAACAGAGAACTATATTTTCTGGGTGATTTAAATTGACCGTCTCTCATCAAGCTTCCTGTAACGTCTGCTTCCAGATCACACTCTCAAACCCATAGATCCCCTGAACGCAGCTCACTCTCCAGATGCGAATGAACTGAATTCTAATCACTTGTTCACACACCTGTATGTCGTTAACACACACTATTTAGTTCAGTTCTTTGCCCTAACCCTAACCCTAACCCTAACCCATCACTATGAGGTACAGTATTGTTTGCTTTGTGACACATGGCGTCAGAGTGCTGGTTTTCCCATAATGTATCATGTAAAATGTAATGTATGTTTTGCACTAACAACACCTTTTGCCAAATCCCTGCCAGTACTTTAGCCTTTCAAATTTCCTGTTATCTACCTATTGCCTGATCTCCTGGACTACGTTACTAGCCTATTCCCTGCCTGTACTGTTGCTCTTTCGGACCCCTGTGTATGACCTTCTGCCTGCCCCTAGACTCAGCTACCTGCCTCCTTCTGTGGTCCTTTGCAATAAACATCTGCTGCCCCCTGCGCTTGAAACCAGCTCTCTGTCTACCCTCGTGTTCATTACACTGCCCACTCAAGAAAAAACTTCAAACTGTAACCAGTGCCTGCAACCTGGTTCAGGTTGTCAGTCAACCTACCAGGGTAGTTAAACAGCACAGGAATGAAATCAACATGTATTGGTCACATCTTTACTAATGCTGCAGAAATTTGCTTTAAAGCAGTATTCAAATCCATAGGATGTAGTGATCACAATATAATAGCCATATCTAGGAAAACCAAAGTTCCAAAGGCTGGGCCGAATGTAGTGTATAAGAGGTCAGGCTGGGCCTAATATAGTGTATAAGAGGTCAGGCTGGGCCTAATATAGTGTATAAGAGGTCAGGCTGGGCCTAATATAGTGTATAAGAGGTCAGGCTGGGCCTAATATAGTGTATAAGAGGTCAGGCTGGGCCTAATATAGTGTATAAGAGGTCAGGCTGGGCCGAATGTAGTGTATAAGAGGTCAGGCTGGGCCTAATATAGTGTATAAGAGGTCAGGCTGGGCCTAATATAGTGTATAAGAGGTCAGGCTGGGCCTAATATAGTGTATAAGAGGTCAGGCTGGGCCTAATATAGTGTATAAGAGGTCAGGCTGGGCCTAATATAGTGTATAAGAGGTCAGGCTGGGCCTAATATAGTGTATAAGAGGTCAGGCTGGGCCTAATATAGTGTATAAGAGGTCAGGCTGGGCCTAATATAGTGTATAAGAGGTCAGGCTGGGCCTAATATAGTGTATAAGAGGTCAGGCTGGGCCTAATATAGTGTATAAGAGGTCAGGCTGGGCCTAATATAGTGTATAAGAGGTCAGGCTGGGCCTAATATAGTGTATAAGAGGTCAGGCTGGGCCGAATGTAGTGTATAAGAGGTCAGGCTGGGCCTAATATAGTGTATAAGAGGTCAGGCTGGGCCTAATATAGTGTATAAGAGGTCAGGCTGGGCCTAATATAGTGTATAAGAGGTCAGGCTGGGCCTAATATAGTGTATAAGAGGTCAGGCTGGGCCTAATATAGTGTATAAGAGGTCAGGCTGGGCCTAATATAGTGTATAAGAGGTCAGGCTGGGCCTAATATAGTGTATAAGAGGTCAGGCTGGGCCTAATATAGTGTATAAGAGGTCAGGCTGGGCCTAATATAGTGTATAAGAGGTCATACAATACGTTTTGTAGTGATTCATATGTTAATGATGTAAAGAATATTTGCTGGTCTGTGGTGAGTAATGAGGAGCAACCAGACGCTGCTGGTCTGTGGTGAGTAATGAGGAGCAACCAGACGCTGCTGGTCTGTGGTGAGTAATGAGGAGCAACCAGACACTGCACTTGACACTTATTAAATAGCTTATTCCAGTTACGAATAAGCACGCTTAAGAAAATGACTGTAAAAACTATTAAATCCCCTTGGACTGATGAGGAATTGAAAAATGGTATGGTTGAGAGGGATGAGGCAAAAGGTATGGCAAATATGTCTGGCAGCCCAACTGATCGGGAAAGGTACTGTAAATTAGGAAATCACGTGACTAAGCTAAATAAAATAAATAAATAAACTGAAACAAAGATAAATGATACAAAGAATGATAGTTAAAAGCTTTGGAGCACCTTAAATTACATTTTTGGGAAATAGCCAAGTCGGCCCAATCATTCATTGAATCAGGTGGCTCATTCATCACAAAATGTAATGATATTGCCAACTACTTTAATTACTTTTCATTGGCAAGATAAACACACTTAGGGATGACATGCCAGCAACAAACACTGACACTACCAAAATATGAAAGACAAGAACTGTACTTTTGAATTCCGTAAAGTCAGTGTGGAAGAGGTGAAGAAATTATTGTCTATCAACAATGACAAGCCACCGGGGTCTGACAATCTGGATGGAAAATGACTGAGGATAATAGCGGACGATATTGCCACTCCCATTTGTCACATCTTCAATTTAAGCCTACTGGAAAGTGTGTGACCTCAGGCCTGGAGGGAAGTTAAAGTCATTCAGCAACCCAAGAATATTAAAGTGCCCTTAAATGGCTCAAATAGCTGACCAATCAGCCTGTTACCAACCCTTGGTAAACTTCTGGAAAAAATTGTGTTTGACCAGCAAACAAATTGCCAAAAGACTTTCAGCACGCTTATAGGGAAGGACGCACAACAAGCACAACACTTACACAAATGACTGATGATAAAATTATTGTGGGGGCTGTCTTGTTAGACAGTGTAGCTTTTGACATTATTAATCAGTCTGCTGCTGGAAAAACGTATGTGTTATGGCTTTACACCTCCTGTTATAATGTGGATAAAGAGTTACCTGTCTAACAGAACACAGAGGGTGTTCTGTAATGGAAGCCTCTCAAACATAATCCAGGTAGAATCAGGAATTCCCCAGGGTAGCTGTTTAGGCCCTTTGATCTTTTCAATCTTTACTAACAACATGCCACTGGCTTTGAGTAAGGCCAGGGTGTCTATGTATGCGGATGACTCAACATTATACACGTAAACTAAAAGCATTGTATTTGGGACAAATCACTCACTAATCCCTTAGTAACCTTAACCACATCTTGTAATGAATAATGTGGACATTTCTTTGTGGAAAAAATTTGGAAGTTTATTTGTCACGTGCGCAGAATACAACAGGTATTACAGTGAAATGCTTACTTACAGGCTTTAATGCGGAGAAAAATGAAGAAAAAAAATGTATGTATGTGTGTGTGTGTGTAGGTAAGAAATAAAAAGAAATAAAACAACAATAAAAATACATTTGAAAATGAGAGTGGCAAAATACAGACACCTGTTAGTTGTTAGTCTTATTGAGGTAGTATGTACATGTGGGTATGGTTAAAGTGACTATAAATATATGATGAACAGAGAGTAGCAGTAGCGTAAAAAGAGGGGTTGGCGGGTGGTGGGACACAATGCAGATAGCCCGGTTAGCCAATGTGGAGGGAGCACTGGTTGGTCTGGCCAATTGAGGTAGTATGTACATGAATGTATAGTTAAAGTGACTATGCATATAAGATAAACAGAGAGTAGCAGCAGCGTAAAAGAGGGGTTGGGGGGTGGCACACAATGCAAATAGTCCGGGTAACCATTTGGTCACCTGTTCAGGAGTCTTATGGCTTGGGGGTAAAAAAGCCTTTTTGTCTTATGGCTTGGCACTCCGGTACCGCTTGCCATGCGGTAGTAAAGAGAACAGTCTATGACTGGGGTGGCTGGGGTCTTTGACAATTTTCAGGGCCTTCCTCTGACACCGCCTGGTGTAGAGGTCCTGGATGGCAGGCAGCTTGCCCCAGTGATGTACTGGGCCGTACGCATTACCCTCTGAAGTGCCTCGTGGTCAGCAATTGCCGTACCAGCCAGTGAAGCAACTGGTCAGGATGCTCTCGATGTTGCAGCTGTAGAACATTTTGAGGATCTCAGGACCCATGCCAAATCTTTTTAGAGGGGGAATAGGCTTTGTCATGCCCTCTTCACGACTGTCTTGGTGTGTTTGGACCATTCTAGTTTGTTGTTGATGTGGACACCAAAGAATTTGAAGCTCCCAACCTACTCCACTACAGCCCCGTCGATGAGAATGGGGACGTGCTCGGTGCTCCTTTTCCTGTAGTCCACAATCATCTCCTTAGTCTTGGTTACGTTGAGGGATATGTTGTTCTTCTGGCACCACCCAGCCAGGTCTCTGACCTCCTCCCTAAAGGCTGTCTCGTCATTGTCCTGACGGGCCGCCCCCAGGTGGTGAGGGTAGGCAACAACATCTCCTCCCCGCTGATCCTCAACACTGGGGCCCCACAAGGGTGCGTTCTGAGCCCTCTCCTGTACTCCCTGTTCACCCACGACTGCGTGGCCATGCACGCCTCCAACTCAATCATCAAGTTTGCGGACGACACAACAGTGGTAGGCTTGATTACCAACAACGACGAGACGGCCTACAGGGAGGAGGTGAGGGCCCTCGGAGTGTGGTGTCAGGAAAATAACCCCACACTCAACGTCAACAAAACTAAGGAGATGATTGTGGACTTCAGGAAACAGCAGAGGGAACACCCCCCCCCATCCACATCGATGGAACAGTAGTGGAGAGGGTAGCAAGTTTTAAGTTCCTCGGCATACACATCACAGACAAACTGAATTGGTCCACTCACACAGACAGCATCGTGAGGAAGGCGCAGCAGCGCCTCTTCAACCTCAGGAGGCTGAAGAAATTCGGCTTGTCACCAAAAGCACTCACAAACTTCTACAGATGCACAATCGAGAGCATCCTGGCGGGCTCTATCACCGCCTGGTATGGCAACTGCACCGCCCTCAACCGTAAGGCTCTCCAGAGGGTAGTGAGGTCTGCACAACGCATCACCGGGGGCAAACTACCTGCCCTCCAGGACACCTACACCACCCGATGCTATAGGAAGGCCATAAAGATCATCAAGGACATCAACCACCCGAGCCACTGCCTGTTCACCCCGCTGTCATCCAGAAGGCGAGGTCAGTACAGGTGCATCAAAGCTGGGACCGAGAGACTGAAAAACAGCTTCTATCTCAAGGCCATCAGACTGTTAAACAGCCACCACTAACATTGAGTGGCTACTGCCAACACACTGTCAATGACACTGACTCTACTCCAGCCACTTTAATAATGGGAATTGATGGGAAATGATGTAAATACATCACTAGCCACTTTAAACAATGCTACCTTATATAATGTTACTTACCCTACATTATTCATCTCATATGCACACGTAGATACTGTACTCTATATCATCGACTGCATCCTTATGTAATACATGTATCACTAGCCACTTTAACTATGCCACTTGGTTTACATACTCATCTCATATGTATATACTGTACGCGATATCATCTACTGTATCTTGCCTATGCTGCTCTGTACCATCACTCATTCATATATCCTTATGTACATATTCTTTATCCCCTTACACTGTGTATAAGACAGTAGTTTTTGGAATTGTTAGTTAGATTACTTGTTCGTTATTACTGCATTGTCGGAACTAGAAGCACAAGCATTTCGCTACACTCGCATTAACATCTGCTAACCATGTGCATGTGACAAATAAAATTTGATTTGATTTGATTTGATTTGATTTGATTTGATCAGGCCTACCACTGTTGTGTTGTCAGCAAACTTAATGATGGTGTTGGAGTTGTACCTGGCAATGCAGTCGTTGGTGAACAGGGAGTACAGGAGGGGACTGAGCACACACCCCTGGGGAGCTCCAGTGTTGAGGATCAGCGTGGCAGATGTTTTGCTACCTACCCTCACCACCTGGGGCGGCCCGTCAGGAAGTCCAGTATCCAGTTGCAGAGGGAGGTGTTTAGTCCGAGGTTCTTTAGCTTAGTGATGAGCTTTGAGGGTACTATGGTGTTGAACGCTGAGCTGTAGTCAATGAATAGCATTCTCACAGAGGTGTTCCTTTTGTCCAGGTGGGAAAGGGCAGTGTGGAGTGCAATAGAGATTGCATCATCTGTGGATCTGTTTGGGCGGTATGCAATTTGGAGTGGGTCTATGGTTTCTGGGTTAATTTGAGCAAGATGAGGTGACTAAACTGCTTGGAGTATCCCTGGATTGTAAACTGTCATGGTCAAAACATGTTGATACAACAGTAGTTTAGATGGGGAGAAGTCTGTCCATAATAAAGCACTCCTCTGCCTTCTTAACAACACTATCGAAAAGGCAGGTCCTACAGGCCCTAGTTTTGTTGCACCTGGACTACTGTTCAGTCATTTGCTGAGGTTCCACAAAGAGAGACTTGGGAAACTTGCAGTTGGCCCAGAACAGGGCAGCACGGCTGGCCGTTAAACTTGTAGCCATTATTTATTATTTTACACCTAGGGTTGCTATACATACGTTT
Organism: Oncorhynchus kisutch; assembly: GCF_002021735.2. NCBI lineage: Eukaryota > Metazoa > Chordata > Actinopteri > Salmoniformes > Salmonidae > Oncorhynchus > Oncorhynchus kisutch. Next base: position 51,200 of record NW_022262469.1, read on the forward strand.
AACACATTTAATAAGAGATTCTCCAAAATTGAAATGTTCCAGGCATTTATATATTTATTTTATTTATTTATTTTACCTTTATTTAACCAGGTAGGCAAGTTGAGAACAAGTTCTCATTTACAATTGCGACCTGGCCAAGATAAAGCAAAGCAGTTCGACAGATAAAACGACACAGAGTTACACATGGAGTAAAAACAAACATACAGTCAATAATGCAGTATAAACAAGTCTATATACAATGTGAGCAAATGAGGTGAGAAGGGAGGTAAAGGCAAAAAAGGCCATGATGGCAAAGTAAATACAATATAGCAAGTAAAATACTGGAATGGTAGTTTTGCAATGGAAGAATGTGCAAAGTAGAAATAAAAATAATGGGGTGCAAAGGAGCAAAATAAATAAATAAATTAAAATTAAATACAGTTGGGAAAGAGGTAGTTGTTTGGGCTAAATTATAGGTGGGCTATGTACAGGTGCAGTAATCTGTGAGCTGCTCTGACAGTTGGTGCTTAAAGCTAGTGAGGGAGATAAGTGTTTCCAGTTTCAGAGATTTTTGTAGTTCGTTCCAGTCATTGGCAGCAGAGAACTGGAAGGAGAGGCGGCCAAAGAAAGAATTGGTTTTGGGGGTGACTAGAGAGATATACCTGCTGGAGCGTGTGCTACAGGTGGGAGATGCTATGGTGACCAGCGAGCTGAGATAAGGGGGGACTTTACCTAGCAGGGTCTTGTAGATGACATGGAGCCAGTGGGTTTGGCGATGAGTATGAAGCGAGGGCCAGCCAACGAGAGCGTACAGGTCACAATGGTGGGTAGTATATGGGGCTTTGGTGATAAAACGGATTGCACTGTGATAGACTGCATCCAATTTGTTGAGTAGGGTATTGGAGGCTATTTTGTAAATGACATCGCCAAAGTCGAGGATTGGTAGGATGGTCAGTTTTACAAGGGTATGTTTGGCAGCATGAGTGAAGGATGCTTTGTTGCGAAATAGGAAGCCAATTCTAGATTTAACTTTGGATTGGAGATGTTTGATATGGGTCTGGAAGGAGAGTTTACAGTCTAACCAGACACCTAAGTATTTGTAGTTGTCCAGAGTAGTGGAGTCAGAGCCGTCCAGAGTAGTGATGTTGGACAGGCGGGTAGGTGCAGGTAGCGATCGGTTGAAGAGCATGCATTTAGTTTTACTTGTATTTAAGAGCAATTGGAGGCCACGGAAGGAGAGTTGTATGGCATTGAAGCTTGCCTGGAGGGTTGTTAACACAGTGTCCAAAGAAGGGCCGGAAGTATACAGAATGGTGTCGTCTGCGTAGAGGTGGATCAGGGACTCACCAGCAGCAAGAGCGACCTCATTGATGTATACAGAGAAGAGAGTCGGTCCAAGAATTGAACCCTGTGGCACCCCCATAGAGACTGCCAGAGGTCCGGACAGCAGACCCTCCGATTTGACACACTGAACTCTATCAGAGAAGTAGTTGGTGAACCAGGCGAGGCAATCATTTGAGAAACCAAGGCTGTCGAGTCTGCCGATGAGGATATGGTGATTGACAGAGTCGAAAGCCTTGGCCAGATCAATGAATACGGCTGCACAGTAATGTTTCTTATCGATGGCGGTTAAGATATCGTTTAGGACTCTAATCTGTTTGTTGACTTGGCTTTCGAAGACCTTAGAAAGGCACGGAAGGATAGATATAGGTCTGTAGCAGTTTGGGTCAAGAGTGTCCCCCCCTTTGAAGAGGGGGATGACCGCAGCTGCTTTCCAATCTTTGGGAATCTCAGACGACACGAAAGAGAGGTTGAACAGGCTAGTAATAGGGGTGGCAACAATTTCGGCAGATAATTTTAGAAAGAAAGGGTCCAGATTGTCTAGCCCAGCTGATTTGTAGGGGTCCAGATTTTGCAGCTCTTTCAGAACATCAGCTGAATGGATTTGGGAGAAGGAGAAATGGGGAAGGCTTGGGCGAGTTGCTGTTGGGGGTGCAGTGCTGTTGTCTGGGGTAGGAGTAGCCAGGTGGAAAGCATGGCCAGCCGTAGAAAAATGCTTATTGAAATTCTCAATTATGGTGGATTTAAACTCTGACAAATGTAATATCTGCCTAAACCTTTTTAATTCTATGCGCTAGACATTTAGCGAGAATTTTTGCATCAGAACACTGAAGTGTAAGAGGTTTCCAATTTTTTAGGTGGACAGGATCTTTATATTTTACCACTTAGGTCCTGTTTCAGTTATAATGAAATCAGACCTTCTTGTTGATTGTCCGATAATCTACAATTTACTGTATATAGGAGTGGTTAAAACATGCTAAAATGGTCAGAGTATATCAAAAAAGTTTTGGTATACTTCCACTGGTCTGCCATCCAGCCCTGGATTTTTCCCACACTTAAAGGTTTTAATTGCATCAATAAATGTTTCCTCTGTAATTTCGCTTTAACGTGAGTCTTTCAGTACAGATGTAAATTTTACATGATTAATAGGAAAACAATCCATACAATAATCGTTGGTTTGTGGAAATGGAGGAGACTGAAACGAAAACATATGCTTAAAGTACTTTACTTCCTCTTTCAAAATATCGTGATTGACTGCATCATTCGTAACAAGTTTGGGTAAAAACATGTTGTAGCATTTCTATGTTGACGATGGAAAAATAATTAGGTGCATTTCTCCCCTTATTCCATCCAGTTCGCTTTATTTTTATAGTATGAATAAGATCCTCCATTTATTAAATGTTTTCCTCTAACTTACTCTGTGCCTTACTCTGAGCCTCTATGGTACAGTTTTTCTTGCTATCTGTACTGTTAGTCCTTCCATTTCCAATGTTAATATGGACTCCTTTGATCTAAATTGATTTTGTTTTATGGATGACTACTGAATTGCATGGCCTCTAAAGGCACATTTAAAGGTGTCCCATACTATAAGGGGATCTGCTGTACCTATGTCATGTCGGAAAAAGTCAGTTATAAATGATTCTGTCCTACTTAAAAACAAGTTGTCATCCAGTAGGCTTTTATTAAATTTCCAATATCCTCACCCACAAGGAATACTTTGGAAGAGTAATATACAGTGGGGAGATACACTGCCAATTTTGCAGGTTTTCCTACATACAAAGCATGTAGAGGTCTGTCATTTTTATCATAGGTACACTTCAACTGTGAGAGACGGAATCTAAAACAAAAATCCAGAAAATCACATTGTATGATTTTTAAGTAATTAACTTCTTATGGCTGCCACCCCGTTAACGGGATAATTGTCATCAACAACCTCTGAATTGCATAGCGCCACATTGAAATAATATTACTAAAAATATTTATATTCATGAAATTACAAGTGCAATATAGCAAAACACAGCCTTTTGTTAATCCACCTGTCGTGTCAGATTCTGAAAATGTGCTTTACAGCGAAAGCAATCCAAGCGTTTGTGTAAGTTTATCGATCGCTCGACAACACATTATGTACACCTAGCATCAGGTAGCTTGGTCACGAAAATCAGAAAAGCAATCAAATGAATTGTTTACCTTTGATGATCTTCTGAGGTTTTCACTCACGAGACTCCCATTTACACAATAAATGTTCATTTTGTTCCATAAAGATTATTTTTATATACAAAATACCTCTGTTTGTTTGGCACGTTATGTTCAGAAATCCACAAGAAAGAGTGGTCACGACAACGCAGACAAATTCCAAATAGTATCCGTAATGTCCACAGAAACATGTCAAACGTTTTTTATAATCAATCCTCAGGTTGTTTTTAAAATATATAATCGATAACATGAACCGCAACTGTCTTTTTCAGTCAGAGAGGGAAAGGCAATGGCTGCCCAAATTCTGTTATGCATACAAAATGCTGCTGGCACCCGGCCATACAATGACACAATGTTATTTTTCTCGCTCATTTTTCAAATAAAAGCCTGAAACTATGTCTAAAGATTGTTGACACCTTGAGGAATGATAGGAAAATGAACCTGATTGATATCCCTTTAAATGGAGCAAAGACAGGCTATGGAACATGGAGTTTTCAAAATAGAAGCCACTTCCTGGTTAGATTTTCCTCAGGGTTTTGCCTGCAATATCAGTTCTGTTATACTCACAGACAATATTTTGACAGTTTTGGAAACTTTAGAGTGTTTTCTATGCAATACTAATAATAATATGCATATATTAGCAAGTGAGACTGATGAGCAGGCCGTTAGTTTGGGCAACTTATTCATCCAAGCTTCTCAATACCGCCCCCCAGCCATAAGTAGTTAAGCTTGGGGCCCTGGGTCTGAAACCTGCCCTGTGCGAATAAGTCTTGGACTTCCTGACAGGCCGCCCCAAGGTGGTGAAGGTAGGAAACAACAGCTCCACTTCGCTGATCCTCAACACAGGGTCAGTGCTCAGCCACCTCCTGTACTCCCTGATCACCCAAGACTGCGTGGCCACACACGCCTCCAACTCAATCATCAAGTTTGCAGATGACACAGCAGTAGTAGGCCTGATTACCAACAATGACAAGACGGCCTACAGGGAGGAGGTTAGAAACCTGGCAGAGTGGTGCCAGAAAAAATAACCTCTCCCTCAACGTCAACATAACAAAGGAGCTGATTGTGGATTTTAGGAAACATCAGAGGGATAAAGCCCTTATCCACATCGACAAGACTGCAGTGTAAAAGGTGGAAAGCTTCTGCGTACACGTCACTAACATTTTGAAATTGTCCACTCACACAGATAGTGTGGTGAAGAAGGAGCAACAGCACCTCTTCAAACTTAGGAGGCTGAAGAAATTTGTCTTGGCCTCTAAGACCGTTACAAATGTTTACAGAAGCTAAATTGAGAGCATCCTATCGGGCTGTATCACCGCCTGGTAGGGAAACTGCACCTCCTGTAACCACAGGGCTCTCCAGAGGTGCGGCCTGCCCAAAACTTCACCTGGGGTACACTGCCTGCCCTCCAGAACACAATGTATTTTTTATTTAACCTTTATTTAACTAGGCAAGTCAGTTAAGAACAGATTTTTACTTACAATGACGGCCTACCCCGGACGACACTGGGCCAATTGTGCGCGGCCCTATGGGACTCCTAATCACAGCTGGATGTGATGCAACCTGGATTTGAACCAAGGACTGCAGTGATGCCTTTTGCAATGAAATGCAGTGCCTTAGACCGCTGCGCCTCTCAGGAGCTAAACAGGAAGGCCAAAAAGATCATCAAGGACATCAACCACCCGAGGACCGGCCTGCTCACTCCACTATCATCCAGAAGGGGATGTGCATCAAAGCAGGGACCGAGAGACTGAAAAACAGCTTTTATCTCAAGGCTGTCAGACTGTTAAATAGCCATCACTAGCCGGCTACCACCCAGTTACTCATCCCTGCACCTTAGAGGCTGCTGCACAATACAGTTGAAGGCGGAAATTTACATACAGTTAGGTTGGAGTCATTAAATCTCGATTTTAAACCACTCCACAAATTTCTTGTTAACAAACTATAGTTTTGGCAAGGCGGTTAGGACATCTACTTTGTGCATAGCACAAGTAATTTTTTCAACAATTGTTTACAGAGAGGTTATTTCACTTATGATTCATTGTATCACTATTCCAGTGGGTCAGAAGTTTACATACATAAAGTTGACTGTGCCTTTAAACAGCTTGGAAAATTACAGAAAATGATGTCATGGATTTAGAATCTTCTGACAGGCTAATTGACATAATTTGAGTCAATTGGAGATGTACAGTGCCTTGCGAAAGTATTCGGCCCCCTTGAACTTTGCGACCTTTTGCCACATTTCAGGCTTCAAACATAAAGATATAAAACTGTATTTTTTTGTGAAGAATCAACAACAAGTGGGACACAATCATGAAGTGGAACGACATTTATTGGATATTTCAAACTTTTTTAACAAATCAAAAACTGAAAAATTGGGCGTGCAAAATTATTCAGCCCCCTTAAGTTAATACTTTGTAGCGCCACCTTTTGCTGCGATTACAGCTGTAAGTCGCTTGGGGTATGTCTCTATCAGTTTTGCACATCGAGAGACTGACATTTTTTCTCATTCCTCCTTGCAAAACAACTCGAGCTCAGTGAGGTTGGATGGAGAGCATTTGTGAACAGCAGTTTTCAGTTCTTTCCACAGATTCTCGATTGGATTCAGGTCTGGACTTTGACTTGGCCATTCTAACACGTGGATATGTTTATTTTTGAACAATTCCATTGTAGATTTTGCTTTATGTTTTGGATCATTGTCTTGTTGGAAGACTCAGGTCTTTTGCAGACTCCATCAGGTTTTCTTCCAGAATGGTCCTGTATTTGGCTCCATCCATCTTCCTATCAATTTTAACCATCTTCCCTGTCCCTGCTGAAGAAAAGCAGGCCCAAACCATGATGCTGCCACCACCATGTTTGACAGTGGGGATGGTGTGTTCAGGGTGATGAGCTGTGTTGCTTTTACGCCAAACATAACGTTTTGCATTGTTGCCAAAAAGTTCAATTTTGGTTTCATCTGACCAGAGCACCTTCTTCCACATGTTTGGTGTGTCTCCCAGGTGGCTTGTGGCAAACTTTAAACGACACTTTTTATGGATATCTTTAAGAAATGGCTTTCTTCTTGCCACTCTTCCATAAAGGCCAGATTTGTGCAATATACGACTGATTGTTGTCCTATGGACAGAGTCTCCCACCTCAGCTGTAGATCTCTGCAGTTCATCCAGAGTGATCATGGACCTCTTGGCTGCATCTCTGATCAGTCTTCTCCTTGCATGAGCTGAAAGTTTAGAGGGACGGCCAGGTCTTGGTAGATTTGCAGTGGTCTGATACTCCTTCCATTTCAATATTATCGCTTGCACAGTGCTCCTTGGGATGTTTAAAGCTTGGGAAATCTTTTTGTATCCAAATATGGCTTTAAACTTCTTCACAACAGTATCTCGGACCTGCCTGGTGTGTTCCTTGTTCTTCATGATGCTCTCTGCGCTTTTAACGGACCTCTGAGACTATCACAGTGCAGGTGCATTTAAACGGAGACTTGATTACACACAGGTGGATTGTATTTATCATCATTAGTCATTTAGGTCAACATTGGATCATTCAGAGATCCTCACTGAACTTCTGGAGAGAGTTTGCTGCACTGAAAGTAAAGGGGCTGAATAATTTTGCACACCCAATTTTTCAGTTTTTGATTTGTTAAAAAAGTTTGAAATATCCAATAACTGTCGTCCCACTTCATGATTGTGTCCCACTTGTTGTTGATTCTTCACAAAAAAATACAGTTTTATATCTTTATGTTTGAAGTCTGAAATGTGGCAAAAGGTCGCAAAGTTCAAGGGGGCCGAATACCTTCGCACGGCACTGTACCTGATATCATGGGAAAATCAAAACAAATCAGCTAGGACCTCAGAAAAGCAATTGTAGACATCCACAAGTCTGGTTCATCCTTGGAAGCAATTTCCAAATGCCTGAAGGTACAAGTGCAAGTCAATCCCAGAGCAACAGCAGAGGACCTTGTGAAGATGCTGGAGGAAACAGGTACAAAAGTATCTAAATCCACAGTAGAACAAGTCCTAAATCGACATAACCTGAATGGCCGCTCAGCAAGGAAGAAGCCGCTGCTCCAAAACCTCCATAAAAAAGCCAGATTATGGTTTGCGATTGCACATGGGGACAAAGATCGTACTTTTTGGAGGAATGTCCTCTGGTCTGATTAAACAAAAATTGAACATTTTGGCCATAATGACCATCGTTATGATTGGAGGAAAAACGGGGAGGCTTGCAACCTGAAGAACACCATCCCAACCGTGAAGCATGGGGGTGGCAGCATCATGTTGTGGGGGTGCTGGCGTCTGGCGACGAATATGTAGCGAGGGCCAGCCGACTAGAACATACAGGTCGTAGTGGTGGGTGGTATAAGGGGCTTTGGTGACAAAACGGATGGCACTGTGATAGACTGCATCCAGTTTGCTGAGTCGAGTATTGGAAGCTATTTTGAAGATGACATCTCCGAAATCGAGGATCGGTGGGATAGTCAGTTTTACAAGGGTAAGTTTGCCGACGTGAGTGAAGGAGGCTTTGTTGCTAAATGGAAATCCGATTCTAGATTGGATTTTGGAATGGAGATGTTTAATATGAGTCTGGAAGGAGAGTTTACAATCTAGCCAGACACCTAGGTATTTGTAAAACTGCCCAGAGTAGTGATGCTAGTCGGGCAGGAGGGTGCAGGCAGCGAATGGTTGAAGGGCATGCATTTGGTTTTACTAGCATTTAAGAGCAGTTGGAGGCCACGGAAGGAGTGTTGTATGGCATTGAAGCTCGTTTGGAGGTTAGTTAACACAGTGTCCAAAGAAGGGCCCGAATTATACAGAATGGTGTCGTCTGTGTAGAGGTGGATCAGGGAATCACCCGCAGCAAGAGCGACGTCATTGATATACTCAGATATACAGAGAAAAGAGTCGGCCCTAGAAGTGAACCCTGTGGTACCCCATAGAGACTGCCAGTGTTCCGGACAACAGACCCTCTGATTTGACACACTGAACTCTGTCTGCAAAGTAGTTGGTGAACCAGGCGAGGCAGTCATTTGAGAAACCAAGGCTATTGAGTCTGCCGATAAGAATACGGTGATTGACATAGTCTAAATCCTTGGCCAGGTTGATGAAGATGGCTGCACAGTTCTGTTTTTTATCGATGGTGGTTATGATATCGTTTAGTACCTTGATAGCCAGGAGGAAAGCATGGCCAGCCGTAGAGAAATGCTTATTGAAATGTACGATTATCATGGATTTATCGGTGGTGACCGTGTTACCTAGCCTCAGAGCAGTGGGCAGCTGGGAGGAGGTGCTCTTGTTCTCCATGGATTTTACAGTGTCCCAAAACGTTTTGGAGTTAGAGCTACAGGATGCAAATTTCTGTTTGAAAAAGCTAGCCTTTGCTTTCCTGACTGACTGCGTGTATTGGTTCCTGAATTCCCTGAACAGTTGCATATTGCATGGACTATTCAATGCTATTGCAGTCTGCCACAGGATGTGTTTGTGCAGGTCAAGGGCAGGAGGCTTTGGAGTGAATCAAGGGCTATATCTGTCCTTAGTTCAACATTTTTTGAAAGGGGCATGCTTATTTAAAATGGAGGGGAAATTACTTTTAAAGAACAACCAGGGATCCTCTACTGACAGGATGAGGTCAATGTCCTTCCAGGATACCCCGGCCAGGTCGAGTGTTTTAGGGAGCGTTTGACAGTGATCAGCGGTGGTCGTTTGACCGCGGACCCATAACGGATGCAGGAAATGAGGCAGTGATCGCTGAGATCCTGATTGAAAACAGCAGAGGTGTATTTGGAGGGCAAGTTGGTCAGGATGATATCTATGAGGGTGCCCATGTTTACGGATTTAGGGTTGTACCTGGTGGGTTCCTTGATGATTTGTGTGAGATTGAGGGCATCTAGCTTAGATTGTAGGACTGCCGGGGCCAGATATTGTGGGCCACTTCTTGGTGTCAAGTAGTAACCCAATCAGTTCCAATTTGCGTTTTCCCCATAAGTTTGCGCCAAATTGAGATCTGTTTGTTAAGCATAGCCACCTCATTCATGTAATCCTCCGTTTGCAAACAATTGCCTCATTGGAACTCTGGATTGCCAATATTGTCCTGGACAAGAGCATAATAAACACCGCTTCTACAGCGCTGGAATCATGTGTTAGCTATTCCAGGCAAAGCAGGGTCCATTGCAACCTAGCTAGCTAGCTGGCTAGTTGGTAAGAGGTGTTGACACAGGTATCTGAGTTCTTAAGTTCCGAAGTTTTTTGCATCGAGTCGGTGTCCCCGACAGCAGCTGGCAGGGAAACACAAGAAGCACAATGAGGGGTTATTCTGATCACAATTTGGAATCACACTCACTAACACACTGGAAATAAGCACTTCCTTAATGTTAATGTTAACTAGCAAGCGACCTGTTTTCATAAAATATTGTAATTAATTTGGTTATCCTATCCAAATTAATCAAGTAGGGGAACAATGAAGGGTTTTCATACATAGAGGTCATTTTCATTAAATCTAGTGTAGTTATCATGAACCATTATACCATTAATACTAATATCAACAGATGACAGTCAGTTGCTATGTTCTCATTCTGAAAGGTCATCGAGTTCTCAGACTTCAAGAATCGAATCACTCTCAAATCAACTCAAATCAAACTTTATTTGTCACATGCGCAAAATAGACTTTACCATGAAATGCTTCCTTACAATCCCTATATACAGGGTGTTACGGTACAGAGTCAGTGTGGAGGCTATATACAGGGTGTTACGGTACAGAGTCAATGTGGAGGCTATATACAGGGTGTTACGGTACAGAGTCAATGTGGGGGCTATATACAGGGTGTTACGGTACAGAGTCAATGTGGAGGCTATATACAGGGTGTTACGGTACAGAATCAATGTGGGGGCTAAATATAGGGTGTTACGGTACAGAGTCAATGTAGAGGCTATATACAGGGTGTTACGGTACAGAGTCAATGTGGAGGCTATATACAGGGTGTTACGGTACAGAGTCAATGTGGAGGCTATATACAGGGTGTTACGGTACAGAGTCAATGTGGAGGCTATATACAGGGTGTTACGGTACAGAGTCAATGTGGAGGCTGTATACAGGAGGCACCGGTACCGAGTCAGTGTGGAGGCTATATACAGGGGGTATTGGTACAGAGTCAGTGTGGAGGCTATATACAGGGTGTTACGGTACAGAGTCAATGTGGAGGCTATATACAGGGTGTTACGGTACAGAGTCAATGTGGAGGCTATATACAGGGTGTTACGGTACAGAGTCAATGTGGAGGCTATATACAGGGTGTTACGGTACAGAGTCAATGTGGAGGCTGTATACAGGAGGCACCGGTACCGAGTCAGTGTGGAGGCTATATACAGGGGGTATTGGTACAGAGTCAGTGTGGAGGCTATATACAGGGTGTTACGGTACAGAGTCAATGTGGAGGCTATATACAGGGTGTTACGGTACAGAGTCAATGTGGGGGCTATATACAGGGTGTTACGGTACAGAGTCAATGTGGAGGCTATATACAGGGTGTTACGGTACAGAATCAATGTGGGGGCTATATATAGGGTGTTACGGTACAGAGTCAATGTAGAGGCTATATACAGGGTGTTACGGTACAGAGTCAATGTGGAGGCTGTATAGAGGAGGCACCGGTACCGAGTCAGTGTGTAGGCTATATACAGGGGGTATTGGTACAGAGTCAGTGTGGAGGCTATATACAGGGGGTATTGGTACAGAGTCAGTGTGGAGGCTATATACAGGGTGTTACGGTACAGAGTCAATGTGGAGGCTATATACAGGGTGTTACGGTACAGAGTCAATGTGGGGGCTATATACAGGGTGTTACGGTACAGAGTCAATGTGGAGGCTATATACAGGGTGTTACGGTACAGAGTCAATGTGGAGGCTATATACAGGGTGTTACGGTACAGAGTCAATGTGGAGGCTGTATACAGGAGGCACCGGTACCGAGTCAGTGTGGAGGCTATATACAGGGGGTATTGGTACAGAGTCAGTGTGGAGGCTATATACAGGGTGTTACGGTACAGAGTCAATGTGGAGGCTATATACAGGGTGTTACGGTACAGAGTCAACGTGGGGGCTATATACAGGGTGTTACGGTACAGAGTCAATGTGGAGGCTATATAGAGGGGGTACCGGTACCGAGTCAGTGTGGAGGCTATATACAGGAGGCACCGGTACCGAGTCAGTGTGGAGGCTATATACAGGGGGCACCGGTACCGAGTCAATGTGGAGGCTATATACAGGAGGCACCGGTACCGACTCAGTGTGGAGGCTATATACAGGGGGTACCGGTACCGAGTCAATGTGGAGGCTATATACAGGAGGCACCGGTACCGAGTCAGTGTGGAGGCTATATACAGGGGACACCGGTACCGAGTCAGTGTGGAGGCTATATACAGGGGGCACAGGTACCGAGTCAATGTGGAGGCTATATACAGGAGGCACCGGTACCGAGTCAGTGTGGAGGCTATATACAGGGGGTACCGGTACCGAGTCAATGTGGAGGCTATATACAGGAGGCACCGGTACCGAGTCAGTGTGGAGGCTATATACAGGGGACACCGGTACCAAGTCAGTGTGGAGGCTATATACAGGAGGCACCGGTACCGAGTCAGTGTGGAGGCTATATACAGGGGGCACCGGTACCGAGTCAGTGTGGAGGCTATATACAGGGGGCACCGGTACAGAGTCAATGTGGAGGCTATATACAGGAGGCACCGGTACCGACTCAGTGTGGAGGCTATATACAAGGGGTACCGGTACCGAGTCAATGTGGAGGCTATATACAGGAGGCACCGGTACCGAGTCAGTGTGGAGGCTATATACAGGGGACACCGGTACCGAGTCAGTGTGGAGGCTATATACAGGGGGCACCGGTACCAAGTCAGTGTGGAGGCTATATACAGGAGGCACCGGTACCGAGTCAGTGTGGAGGCTATATACAGGGGACACCGGTACCGAGTCAGTGTGGAGGCTATATACAGGAGGCACCGGTACCGAGTCAGTGTGGAGGCTTTATACAGGGGGCACCGGTACAGAGTCAATGTGGAGGCTATATACAGGAGGCACCGGTACCGAGTCAGTGTGGAGGCTATATACAGGGGGGCACCGGTACCAGAGTCAATGTGGAGGCTATATACAGGAGGCACCGGTACCGACTCAGTGTGGAGGCTATATACAGGGGGTACCGGTACCGAGTCAATGTGGAGGCTATATACAGAGGGCACCGGTACCGAGTCAGTGTGGAGGCTATATACAGGGGACACCGGTACCGAGTCAGTGTGGAGGCTATATACAGGAGGCACCGGTACCGAGTCAGTGTGGAGGATATATACAGGGGGCACCGGTACCGAGTCAGTGTGGAGGCTATATACAGGGGGCACCGGTACCGAGTCAATGTGGAGGCTATATACAGGAGGCACCGGTACCGACTCAGTGTGGAGGCTATATACAGGGGGGTACCGGTACCCGAGTCAATGTGGAGGCTATATACAGGAGGCACCGGTACCGAGTCAGTGTGGAGGCTATATACAGGGGACACCGGTACCGAGTCAGTGTGGAGGCTATATACAGGAGGAACCGGTACCGAGTCAGTGTGGAGGCTATATACAGGGGGCACCGGTACCGAGTCAGTGTGGAGGCTATATACAGGGGGCACCGGTACAGAGTCAATGTGGAGGCTATATACAGGAGGCACCGGTACCGACTCAGTGTGGAGGCTATATACAGGGGGGGTACCGGTACCGAGTCAATGTGGAGGCTATATACAGGAGGCACCGGTACCGAGTCAGTGTGGAGGCTATATACAGGGGACACCGGTACCGAGTCAGTGTGGAGGTTATATACAGGGTATTACGGTACAGAGTCAATGTGGAGGCTATATACAGGGTTTTACGGTACAGAGTCAATGTGGAGGCTATATACAGGGTGTTACGGTACAGAGTCAATGTGGAGGCTATATACAGGGGGCACCGGTACAGAGTCAATGTGGAGGCTATATACAGGGGGCACCGGTACAGAGTCAATGTGGAGGCTATATACAGGGGGTACCGGTACAGAGTCAGTGTGGAGGCTATTTACAGGGTATTACGGTACAGAGTCAATGTGGAGGCTATATACAGGGGGTACTGGTACAGAGTCAATGTGGAGGCTATATACAGGGGGTACCGGTACAGAGTCAATGTGGAGGCTATATTCAGGGGGTACCGGCACAGAGTCAATGTGGAGGCTATATACAGGGGGCACCGGTACCGAGTCAGTGTGGAGGCTATATACAGGGGGCACAGGTACCGAGTCAATGTGGAGGCTATATACAGGAGGCACCGGTACCGACTCAGTGTGGAGGCTATATACAGGGGGTACCGGTACCGAGTCAATGTGGAGGCTATATACAGGAGGCACCGGTACCGAGTCAGTGTGGAGGCTATATACAGGGGACACCGGTACCGAGTCAGTGTGGAGGCTATATACAGGGGGCACCGGTACCAAGTCAGTGTGGAGGCTATATACAGGAGGCACCGGTACCGAGTCAGTGTGGAGGCTATATACAGGGTACACCGGTACCGAGTCAGTGTGGAGGCTATATACAGGAGGCACCGGTACCGAGTCAGTGTGGAGGCTTTATACAGGGGGCACCGGTACAGAGTCAATGTGGAGGCTATATACAGGAGGCACCGGTACCGAGTCAGTGTGGAGGCTATATACAGGGGGCACCGGTACCGAGTCAATGTGGAGGCTATATACAGGAGGCACCGGTACCGACTCAGTGTGGAGGCTATATACAGGGGGTACCGGTACCGAGTCAATGTGGAGGCTATATACAGGAGGCACCGGTACCGAGTCAGTGTGGAGGCTATATACAGGGGACACCGGTACCGAGTCAGTGTGGAGGCTATATACAGGAGGCACCGGTACAGAGTCAGTGTGGAGGATATATACAGGGGGCACCGGTACCGAGTCAGTGTGGAGGCTATATACAGGGGGCACCGGTACCGAGTCAATGTGGAGGCTATATACAGGAGGCACCGGTACCGACTCAGTGTGGAGGCTATATACAGGGGGTACCGGTACCGAGTCAATGTGGAGGCTATATACAGGAGGCACCGGTACCGAGTCAGTGTGGAGGCTATATACAGGGGACACCGGTACCGAGTCAGTGTGGAGGCTATATACAGGAGGCACCGGTACCGAGTCAGTGTGGAGGCTATATACAGGGGGCACCGGTACCGAGTCAGTGTGGAGGCTATATACAGGGGGCACCGGTACAGAGTCAATGTGGAGGCTATATACAGGAGGCACCGGTACCGACTCAGTGTGGAGGCTATATACAGGGGGTACCGGTACCGAGTCAATGTGGAGGCTATATACAGGAGGCACCGGTACCGAGTCAGTGTGGAGGCTATATACAGGGGACACCGGTACCGAGTCAGTGTGGAGGTTATATACAGGGTATTACGGTACAGAGTCAATGTGGACGCTATATACAGGGTGTTACGGTACAGAGTCAATGTGGAGGCTATATACAGGGTGTTACGGTACAGAGTCAATGTGGAGGCTATATACAGGGGGCACCGGTACAGAGTCAATGTGGAGGCTATATACAGGGGGCACCGGTACAGAGTCAATGTGGAGGCTATATACAGGGGGTACCGGTACAGAGTCAGTGTGGAGGCTATTTACAGGGTATTACGGTACAGAGTCAATGTGGAGGCTATATACAGGGGGTACTGGTACAGAGTCAATGTGGAGGCTATATACAGGGGGTACCGGTACAGAGTCAATGTGGAGGCTATATTCAGGGGGTACCAGCACAGAGTCAATGTGGAGGCTATATACAGGGGGGTACCGGTACAGTGTCAGTGTGGAGGCTATATACAGGGGGTACTGGTACAGAGTCAGTGTGGACGCTATATAAAGGAGGCACCGGTACCGAGTCAGTGTGGAGGCTATATACAGGGTGTTACGGTACAGAGTCAATGTGGAGGCTATATACAGGGTGTTACGGTACAGAGTCAATGTGGAGGCTATATACAGGGTGTTACAGTACAGAGTCAGTGTGGAGGCTATATACAGGGGGCACCGGTACCAAGTCAGTGTGGAGGCTATATACAGGAGGCACCGGTACAGAGTCAGTGTGGAGGCTATATACAGGGGACACCGGTACCGAGTCAGTGTGGAGGCTATATACAGGAGGCACCGGGACCGAGTCAGTGTGGAGGCTTTATACAGGGGGCACCGGTACAGAGTCAATGTGGAGGCTATATACAGGAGGCACCGGTACCGAGTCAGTGTGGAGGCTATATACAGGGGACACCGGTACCGAGTCAATGTGGAGGCTATATACAGGAGGCACCGCTACCGAGTCAGTGTGGAGGATATATACAGGGGGCACCGGTACCGAGTCAGTGTGGAGGCTATATACAGGGGGCACCGGTACCGAGTCAATGTGGAGGCTATATACAGGAGGCACCGGTACCGACTCAGTGTGGAGGCTATATACAGGGGACACCGGTACCGAGTCAGTGTGGAGGCTATATACAGGAGGCACGGGTACCGAGACAGTGTGGAGGCTATATACAGGGGCCACCGGTACCGAGTCAGTGTGGAGGCTATATACAGGGGGCACCGGTACAGAGTCAATGTGGAGGCTATATACAGGAGGCACCGGTACCGACTCAGTGTGGAGGCTATATACAGGGGGGTACCGGTACCGAGTCAATGTGGAGGCTATATACAGGAGGCACCGGTACCGAGTCAGTGTGGAGGCTATATACAGGGGACACCGGTACCGAGTCAGTGTGGAGGTTATATACAGGGTATTACGGTACAGAGTCAATGTGGAGGCTATATACAGGGTGTTACGGTACAGAGTCAATGTGGAGGCTATATACAGGGTGTTACGGTACAGAGTCAATGTGGAGGCTATATACAGGGGGCACCGGTACAGAGTCAATGTGGAGGCTATATACAGGGGGCACCGGTACAGAGTCAATGTGGAGGCTATATACAGGGGGGTACCGGTACAGAGTCAGTGTGGAGGCTATTTACAGGGTATTACGGTACAGAGTCAATGTGGATGCTATATACAGGGGGTACTGGTACAGAGTCAATGTGGAGGCTATATACAGGGGGTACCGGTACAGAGTCAATGTGGAGGCTATATTCAGGGGGTACCGGCACAGAGTCAATGTGGAGGCTATATACAGGGTGTTACACTACAGAGTCAGTGTGGAGGCTATATACAGGGGGCACCGGTACAGAGTCAGTGTGGAGGCTATATACAGGAGGCACCGGTACAGAGTCAGTGTGGAGGCTATATACAGGGGACACCGGTACCGAGTCAGTGTGGAGGCTATATACAGGAGGCACCGGTACCGAGTCAGTGTGGAGGCTTTATACAGGGGGCACCGGTACAGAGTCAGTGTGGAGGCTATTTACAGGGTATTACGGTACAGAGTCAATGTGGAGGCTATATACAGGGGGTACTGGCACAGAGTCAATGTGGAGGCTATATACAGGGGGTACCGGTACAGAGTCAATGTGGAGGCTATATTCAGGGGGTACCGGCACAGAGTCAATGTGGAGGCTATATACAGGGGGTACCGGTACAGTGTCAGTGTGGAGGCTATATACAGGGGGTACTGGTACAGAGTCAGTGTGGACGCTATATAAAGGAGGCACCGGTACAGAGTCAATGTGGAGGCTATATACAGGGTGTTACAGTACAGAGTCAGTGTGGAGGCTATATACAGGGGGCACCGGTACCAAGTCAGTGTGGAGGCTATATACAGGAGGCACCGGTACAGAGTCAGTGTGGAGGCTATATACAGGGGACACCGGTACCGAGTCAGTGTGGAGGCTATATACAGGAGGCACCGGTACCGAGTCAGTGTGGAGGCTTTATACAGGGGGCACCGGTACAGAGTCAATGTGGAGGCTATATACAGGAGGCACCGGTACCGAGTCAGTGTGGAGGCTATATACAGGGGACACCGGTACCGAGTCAATGTGGAGGCTATATACAGGAGGCACCGGTACCGAGTCAGTGTGGAGGATATATACAGGGGGCACCGGTACCGAGTCAGTGTGGAGGCTATATACAGGGGGCACCGGTACCGAGTCAATGTGGAGGCTATATACAGGAGGCACCGGTACCGACTCAGTGTGGAGGCTATATACAGGGGACACCGGTACCGAGTCAGTGTGGAGGCTATATACAGGAGGCACGGGTACCGAGACAGTGTGGAGGCTATATACAGGAGGCACCGGTACCGACTCAGTGTGGAGGCTATATACAGGGGGTACCGGTACCGAGTCAATGTGGAGGCTATATACAGGAGGCACCGGTACCGAGTCAGTGTGGAGGCTATATACAGGGGACACCGGTACCGAGTCAGTGTGGAGGCTATATACAGGGGGCACCGGTACCAAGTCAGTGTGGAGGCTATATACAGGAGGCACCGGTACCGAGTCAGTGTGGAGGCTATATACAGGGTACACCGGTACCGAGTCAGTGTGGAGGCTATATACAGGAGGCACCGGTACCGAGTCAGTGTGGAGGCTTTATACAGGGGGCACCGGTACAGAGTCAATGTGGAGGCTATATACAGGGGGCACCGGTACAGAGTCAATGTGGAGGCTATATACAGGGGGCACCGGTACAGAGTCAATGTGGAGGCTATATACAGGGGGTACCGGTACAGAGTCAGTGTGGAGGCTATTTACAGGGTATTACGGTACAGAGTCAATGTGGAGGCTATATACAGGGGGTACTGGTACAGAGTCAATGTGGAGGCTATATACAGGGGGTACCGGTACAGAGTCAATGTGGAGGCTATAT
This sequence comes from Oncorhynchus kisutch, assembly GCF_002021735.2. Lineage (NCBI taxonomy): Eukaryota > Metazoa > Chordata > Actinopteri > Salmoniformes > Salmonidae > Oncorhynchus > Oncorhynchus kisutch. The sequence continues at coordinate 69,561 of NW_022262469.1, forward strand.
TCAGGGGGTACCGGCACAGAGTCAATGTGGAGGCTATATACAGGGGGTACCGGTACAGTGTCAGTGTGGAGGCTATATACAGGGGGTACTGGTACAGAGTCAGTGTGGACGCTATATAAAGGAGGCACCGGTACCGAGTCAGTGTGGAGGCTATATACAGGGTGTTACGGTACAGAGTCAATGTGGAGGCTATATACAGGGTGTTACGGTACAGAGTCAATGTGGAGGCTATATACAGGGTGTTACACTACAGAGTCAGTGTGGAGGCTATATACAGGGGGCACCGGTACCAAGTCAGTGTGGAGGCTATATACAGGAGGCACCGGTACAGAGTCAGTGTGGAGGCTATATACAGGGGACACCGGTACCGAGTCAGTGTGGAGGCTATATACAGGAGGCACCGGTACCGAGTCAGTGTGGAGGCTTTATACAGGGGGCACCGGTACAGAGTCAATGTGGAGGCTATATACAGGAGGCACCGGTACCGAGTCAGTGTGGAGGCTATATACAGGGGACACCGGTACCGAGTCAATGTGGAGGCTATATACAGGAGGCACCGGTACCGAGTCAGTGTGGAGGATATATACAGGGGACACCGGTACCGAGTCAGTGTGGAGGCTATATACAGGAGGCACCGGTACCGAGTCAGTGTGGAGGCTATATACAGGGGGCACCGGTACCGAGTCAGTGTGGAGGCTATATACAGGGGGCACCGGTACCAAGTCAGTGTGGAGGCTATATACAGGAGGCACCGGTACCGAGTCAGTGTGGAGGCTATATACAAAGGACACCGGTACCGAGTCAGTGTGGAGGCTATATACAGGAGGCACCGGTACCGAGTCATTGTGGAGGCTTTATACAGGGGGCACCGGTACAGAGTCAATGTGGAGGCTATATACAGGAGGTACCGGTACCGAGTCAGTGTGGAGGCTATATACAGGGGGCACCGGTACAGAGTCAATGTGGAGGCTATATACAGGGGGCACCGGTACAGAGTCAATGTGGAGGCTATATACAGGGGGTACCGTTACAGAGTCAATGTGGAGGCTATATACAGGGGGTACCGGTACAGAGTCAATGTGGAGACGATATACAGGGGGTACCGGTACAGAGTCAATGTGGAGACGATATACAGGGGGTACCGGTACAGAGTCAATGTGGAGGCTATATACAGGGGGCACCGGTACAGAGTCAATGTGGAGGTTATATACAGGGTATTACGGTACAGAGTCAATGTGGAGGCTATATACAGGGTGTTACTTTACAGAGTCAATGTGGAGGCTATATACAGGGTGTTACTGTACAGAGTCAATGTGGAGGCTATATACAGGGGGCACCGGTACAGAGTCAATGTGGAGGCTATATACAGGGGGCACCGGTACAGAGTCAATGTGGAGGCTATATACAGGGGGTACCGGTACAGAGTCAGTGTGGAGGCTATTTACAGGGTATTACGGTACAGAGTCAATGTGGAGGCTATATACAGGGGGTACTGGTACAGAGTCAATGTGGAGGCTATATACAGGGGGTACCGGTACAGAGTCAATGTGGAGGCTATATTCAGGGGGTACCGGCACAGAGTCAATGTGGAGGCTATATACAGGGGGTACCGGTACAGTGTCAGTGTGGAGGCTATATACAGGGGGTACTGGTACAGAGTCAGTGTGGACGCTATATAAAGGAGGCACCGGTACCGAGTCAGTGTGGAGGCTATATACAGGGTGTTACGGTACAGAGTCAATGTGGAGGCTATATACAGGGTGTTACGGTACAGAGTCAATGTGGAGGCTATATACAGGGTGTTACAATACAGAGTCAATGTGGAGGCTATATACAGGAGGCACCGGTAAATCGGAGGGCCTGGTGATTCTTTGATCCATCTCCACGCAGACGACACCATTCTGTATACCATTCAGATGAGCATCAATGCCATACAACACTCCTCCAACTGCTCTTAAATGCAAGTAAAACTAAATGCATGCTCTTCAACCATTCGCTGCCTGCACCTGCCCACATGACCAGCATCACTACTCTGGACGGTTCTGACTTAGAATATGTGGACAACTACAAATACCTAGGTGTCTGGTTAGACTGTAAACTCTCCTTCCAGACTCACATTAAACATCTCCAATCCAAAGTTAAATCTTGAACACTCCAACACTCTGCTCAATAAATTGGATGCAGTCTACCACACAGTGCCATCCGTTTTGTCACCAAAGCCCCATATACTACCCACCACTGCGACCTGTATTCTCTCGTTGGTTGGTCCTCGCTTCATATTCGTTGCCAAACCCTCTGGCTAAGTCTCTGCTAGGTAAAGCCCCGCCTTATCTCAGCTCCCTGGTCACCATAGCAGCACCCTCCCATAGTACACGTTCCAGCAGGTATATCTCACTGGTCACCCCCAAAGCCAATTCTTCCTTTGGCCGCCTCTCCTTCCAGTTCTCTGCTGCCAATGACTGGAATGAACTGCAAAAATCTCTGAAGCTGGAGACTCTTACCTCCCTCACTAACTTTAAGCACCAGCTGTCAGTGAAGCTCACAGATCACTGCACCTGTACATAGCTCATCTGTAAATAGCCCATCCAATCTACCTCATCCCCATACTGTATTTATTTATTTATCTTGCGCCTTTTCACCCCAGTATCTCTACTTGCACATTCATCTTCTGCACATCCTACCATTCCAGTGTTTAATTGCTATATTGTAATTACTTCGCCACCATGGTCTATTTATTGCCTTACCTCCCTTATCTTACCTCATTTACACACTATGTATATAGACTTTTTCTGTTGTATTATTGATTGTATGTCTGTTTACCAGGACGTGTACTCCGAGCATGCGCTGACCAACTGGCAAGTGTCTACACTGACATTTTCAACCTCTCCCTGACTGAGTCTGTAATACCAACATGTTTCAAACAGACCACCATAGTCCCTGTGCCCAGGAACACTAAGGTAACCTGCCTAAATGACTACCGACCCGTAGCACTCACGTCTGTAGCCATGAAGTGCTTGGAAAGGCTGGTCATGGCTCACATCGACACCATTATCCCAGAAACCCTAGACCCACTCCAATTTGCATACCTCCCCAACAGATCCACAGATGATGCAATCTCTATTGCACTCATCACTGCCCTTTCCCACCTGGACAAAAGGAAAACCTACATATGTGAGAATAATATTCATTGACTACAGCTCAGCGTTCAACACCATAGTGCCATCAAAGCTCATCACTAAGCTAAGGACCCTGGGACAAAACTCCTCCATCTGCAACTGGATCCTGGACTTCCTGACGGGCCGCCCCCTGGTGGTAAGGGTAGGGAACAACTCATCCGCCACGCTGATCCTCAACACGGGAGGGGTGTGTGCTCAGTCCCCTCCTGTATTCCCTGTTAACTCCAACACCAACAGTAAGTTTGCCGATGACACAGCAGTGGTAGATTGATCACCGACAACGATGAGACAGCCTATAGGGTGGAGGTCAGAGACCTGGCCGTGTGGTGCCAGGACAACAACCTCTCCCTCAACGCAATCGAGACAAAAATTATTGTGGATTACAGGAAAAGGAGGACCGAGCACGACCCCATTCTCATTGACGGGGCTGTAGTGGAGCAGGTTGAAAGCTTCAAGTTTCTTGTTGTCCACATCACCAACAAACTATTGTGGTCCAAACACACCAAGACAGTCACGAAGAGGGCATGACAAAACCTATTCCCCCTCAGGAGACGGAAAAGATTTTGCATGTGTCCTCAGAACCTCAAATGGTTTTACAGCTGTACCATCGAGAGCATCCTGACTGGTTGCCTGGTATGGTAAATGCTCGGTCTCCGACTGCAAGGCACTACAGTGGGTAGCGCGTATTGTCCAGTACATCACTGGGGCCAAGCTTCCTGCCATCCAGGACCTCTATATGAGGCGGTGTCAAAGACTTCAGTCACCCTAGTCATCGGGGCACAGTACAACAACTGCAGCTATGGGAGTGGAAAACGACAACATTAATGCACTTGATAAAAAGCAACATTGTGCTGCTTAGTTTTGTGAATTTACCAAAGGCCTTTGATTCAGTTGACCATGAATTGTTGCTTGCTAGACTCAGAAACATTGGGTCTCATTGAAGGGGCAGTAAATTGGTTTAGGAACTATCTTTCTGACAGAACACAATGTGTATATACTGACAATCACAAGTCTAGCTTTCTTGAGATTAATAAAGGGGTGCCCCAGGGTTCCATTTTAGCTCCTGTGTTGTTCTCAATTTTTATTAATGATTTGGGGAATGGGATGCAACCAGCAAAGTTACATCTACATGCAGATGATACAGTTATATATTCATGTGCTCCTTCTCTGGTTCAGGCTGTTGAAGAGCTCCAGACTGCTTTTCAGTCACTGTAGGCCCCCCTTTATGGTCTCAAACTGATCTTGAATGTACAAAAAACTAAATGCATGACCTTTACCAGAGCTAGAACCCTGCCAGAGAAGGTTAGCATTGTCACATCTGGTGGCTCATCCATTGAAAAAGTGTCATCCTACAAATACGTAGGTATCTGGTTGGATGACAAGTTGTCCTTTAAAGTTCATGTGGATAATCTTGTGACAAAGCTTAAATTGAAATTGGGGTTTTATTTTTATAATAAGGCTTGCTTCCCGCTTATGGCAAAAAGAAGCTTGTTCAGGCCACTTTTCTCTCTGTAATTAATTATGATTGTTGTATATGCATGCAGCCTCCTCTAACAGAGACTGGACTCTGTTTATCATGCAGCCTCCTCTGTCTGACAGAGACTGTACTCTGTTTATCATGCAGCCTCCTCTGTCTTACAGAGACTGGACTCTGTTTATCATGCAGCCTCCTCTGTCTGACAGAGACTGGACTCTGTTTATCATGTAGCCTCCTCTGTCTGACAGAGACTGGACTCTGTTTATCATGCAGCCTCCTCTGTCTGACAGAGACTGGACTCTGTTTATCATGTAGCCTCCTCTGTCTGTCTCTCTCTCTCTATGTGTATCTCTCTCTCTCTCTCTCTCTCTCTCTCTCTCTCACTATGTGTGTCTGTCTGTCTCTCTCTGTATGTGTGTGTGTCTCTGTGTGTGTGTGTGTGTCTGTCTCTCTCTGTGTATGTGTGTGTGTGTGTGTGTTCTCCAGGCCCTGTCTTGAGTGCTTTTCCTGTTTCCCTGGAAGGCTGTTCTGATTGGCCAACCCAGGGGACCCCAGATATCATGTTTAGCCCCAAACCAACATGCATCCCTCATCCTGCACAGCCTGCCGTGTGTGTGTCAGAGCGAGTTCGGTGCGTTCAGGCGATGACAGTCTCTGCTCTTTCTGCTAAAGTGGTTTAGTCTACTCAGGATAGGCTGATGGGGTGTGACATCACGGCACTTTGTTATATATTTTAAAGATGAGCCCAGAGCCTTCCCTTCCCTTAATGAACACACTACTCAGAGAGGGTGGGTCTGTGTGTCTGTGTGTGATGAGCCCAGACCCTTCACTTCCCTTAATGAGCCTAGGTGTAATCATAACAACATACAGGAACTAAAGTCCTTCTACCAGCATATTGATAATGCTACGCACATTCGTAATACCCTCAACCACTGCTACTAACTTCCGCAATGCATACAAAGCCCTCCCCTGCCCTCCCTTCGTCCGACCACATTCAACTCTGGTCCGACCAATCGGAAGCCACGCTTGAAGATTGATTTGATCACGTGGGCTGGAAAATGTTCCGGTCAGCATCAGAGAACAACATCGACCTATACGCTGACTCGGTGAGCGCGTTTATAAAGAAGTGCATTGGAGATCTTCATTGTAAAGGGTTTAAACACAGTTTCCCATGCTTGTTCAATGAACCATAAACAATGAATGAACATGCACCCGTGGAACGGTTGTTAAGACACTAACATCTTACAGACGATAGGCAATTAAGGTCATAGTTATAAAAACTTAGTACACTTAAGAGGCTTTTCTACTGACTCTGAAAAACACCAAAAGAAAGATGCCCAGGGTCCCTGCTCATCTGCGTGAACGTGCCTTAGGCATGCTGGAAGGAGGCATGAGGACTGCAGATGTGACCAGGGCAATAAATTGCAATGTCCGTACTGTGAGAAGCCTAAGACAGCGATACAGGGTCACAGGATGGACAGCTGATCGTCCTCACAGTGGCAGACCAAGTGTAACAACACCTGCACAGGATCGGTACACCCAAATATCACACCTGCGGGACAGGTACAGGATGGCAACAACAACTGCCTGAGTTACACCAGGAACACACAATCCCTCCATCAGTGCTCAGACTGTCCACAATAGGCTGAGAGAGGCTGGACTGAGGGCTTGTAGGCCTGTTGTAAGGCAGGTCCTCACCAGACATCACAGGCAACAATGTCGCCTATAGGCACAAACCCACTGTCGCTGGACCAGACAAGACTGGAAAAAAGTACTCGTCACTGACGAGTCACGGTTTTGTCTCACCAGGGGTGATGGTCGGATTTGCGTTTATCATTGAAGGAATGAGCGTTACACCGAGGCCTGTACTCTAGAGCGGGATCGATTTGGAGGTGGAGTGTCAGTCATGGTCTGGGGCGGTGAGTCACAGCATAATCGGACTGAGCTAGTTCTCATTACAGGCAATCATAACGCTGTCTGTTACACCGAAGACATCCTCCTCCCTCATGTGGTACCCTTCCTGCAGGCTCATCCTGACATGACCCTCCAGCATGACAATGAGCCATACTGCTCATTCTGTGCATGATTTCCTGCAAGACAGGAATGTCAGTGTTCTGCCATGGCCAGCGAAGAGCCCGGATCATAATCCCATTGTGCGCGTCTGGGACCTGAGGGTGAGGGCTAGGGCCATTCCCCCCAGAAATGTTCGCGAACTTGCAGGTGCCTTGGTGGAAGAGTGGGATACAGCAAGAACTGGCAAATCTGGCGTAGTCCATGAGGAGATGCACTGCAGTACTTAATGCAGCTGGTGGCCACACCAGACTGTTACTTTTGATTCTGACACCCCCTTTGTTCAGGGACACATTATTCAATTTCTGTTAGTCACATGTCTGTGGAACTTGTTCAGTTAAGTCTCAGTTGTTGAATCTCGTTGTGTTCATACAAATATTTACACATGCTAAGTTTGCTGAAAATAAACGCAGTCGACAGTGAGGACATAATTTTTTTGCTGAGTTTATGTAAGAATACGTTTCGTTGAGTTCAGTTCATCAAGCTGAATGCCCTGGGTCTCAAACCCTTCCTGTGCATCTGGGTCCTGGACTTTCCCCCAGGTGGTAAAGTAGGAAACAACACCTCCACTTCGCTGACCCTCAACATGGGTGTGTGCTCAACTCCCTCCTGTACTCCCTGTTCACCCACGACTGTGTCCATGCACTCCTCCGACTCAATCATCAAGTTTGCAAACGACACAACAGTAGTGGGCTTGATCACCAACAACTGCAACTGCTCCGCCCACAACCATAAGGCTCCCCAGAGGGTAGTGACTTCTGCACAACGCATCACCGGGGGCAAACTACCTGCCCTCCAGGACACCTACACCACCCGATGTCACAGGAAGGCCATAAAGATCGTCAAGGACAACAACCACCCGAGCCACTGCCTGTTCAATCCACTATCATCCAGAAGGCGAGGTCAGTACAGGTGCATCAAAGCAGGGAACGAGAGACTGAAAAACAGCTTCTATCTCAAGGCCACCAGACTGTTAAACAGCCACCACTAACATTGAGTGGCTGCTGCCAACATACTGACTCAACTCTAGCCACTTTAATCATGGAAAAATGTATGTAAAAAATGTATCACTAGCCACTTTAAACAATGCCACTTCATATAATGTTTACATACCCTACATTATCATCTCTTATGTATATACTGTACTCTTATACCATCTACTGCATCTTGCCATCTTTATGTAATACATGTATCACTAGCCACTCTTGGAACTACCCCTCCCGGATCCGGTATATTTGTCATCAGCAATGCTGAATAGCATAGCGCAACAGTCAAAAAATATTATTAGAAAATATTCACATTCATGAAATCACAAGTGAAATATAGCGAAACACAGCTTAGCCTTTTGTTAATCACCCTGTCGTCTTAGATTTTGAAATGATGCTTTACAGCGAAAGCAATACAAGCGTTTGCGTAAGTTTATCGATAGCATAACAAAACAATAAGTACACCTAGCATCAGGTAACTTGGTCACGAAAATCAGAAAAGCAATCAAATTAATCGTTTACCTTTGATGATCTTCGGATGTTTTCACTCACGAGTCACCCAGTTAGACAGCAAATGTTCCTTTTGTTCCATAAAGATGTTTTTTATATCCAAATTCCTCCGTTAGTTTGGTGCGTTATGCCCAGGAATCCACCAGAAATAGCGGTCACGACAACGCAGACAAAAATTCCAAATTATATCCATAATGTCGACAGAAACATGTCGAACGTTTTTTATAATCAATCCTCAAGGTGTTTTTCAAATATCTATTCGATAATATATCAACCGGGACAGTTGGCTTTTCACTAGGACCGGGAGTCACAATGGCCGCCTCTCTCTTTTGCGCAAGAATCACTCTGAGAGCCCCCACCTGACCACTTAGGTAAACGCTAATTCTTCAAAATAAAGGCCTGAAACTATGTCTAAAGGCTGTAAACACCTTAGGGAAGCCATAGAAAAAGGAATCTGGTTGATATCCCTTTCAATGGTCAGTAGGGATGCATAGGAACACAAGGTTTCAAAATAAGAGTCACTTCCTGATTGGATTTTTCTCAGGCTTTCGCCTGCAATATCAGTTCTGTTATGCTCACAGACAATATTTTTACAGTTTTGGAAACTTTAGAGTGTTTTCTATCCTAAGCTGTCAATTATATGCATATTCTAGCATCTGGTCCTGAGAAATAGGCAGTTTACTTTGGGAACGTTATTTTTCCAAACATAAAAATAGTGCCCCCTAGCTTCAAGAGGTTCATATAATGTTTACATACCCTACATTACTCATCTCATATGTATATACTGTACTCTATACCATCTACTGCATCTTGCCATCTTGATGTAATACATGTATCACTAGCCACTTTAAACAATGCCACTTTTATATGTCTACATACCCTACATTACTCATCTCATATGTACACACTGTACTCGATACCATCTACTGCATCTTGCCTATGCCGTTCTGTACCATCACTCATTCATATATTTTTATTTACATATTCTTCATTCCTTTACACATGTGTGTATAAGGTAGTAGTTGTGGAATTGTTAGGTTAGATTACTCGTTGGTTATTACTGCATTGTCGGAACTAGAAGCACAAGCATTTCACTACACTCGCATTAACATCTGCTAATCATGTGTATGTGACAAATACAATTTGATTTGATTTGATCTGATTTGAGAGACTGTTGAATCAGCTTTACCTGGGAACACTCCTCCATAATGTCTTGGTGTCATCATTATAATGATAAATAACAGCTATTTATGGTGTATTACCATACGATTTATACCCCTTCTACCATACCATCCATAATACATGGTATTATACGCCTTATAGGAAGTACAGTGCCTTGCAAAAGTATTCACCCCCCCTTTTTTTCTATTTTGTTGCATTACAACCTGTAATTTAAATGGATTTTTATTTTTATTTCATGTAATGGACATGCACAAAATAGTCCAAATTGGTGAAGTGAAATGAAAAAAATTACTTGTTTAAATATCTTTTAAAACAGAAAGTGGTGATTGCATATGTATTTACCCCTTTGCCATGAAGCCCCCAAATCAAATCTGGAACAAATTGCCTTCAGAAGTCATATAATTAGTTGAATAAAGTCCACATGTGTGCAATCTAAGTGTCACATGATCTGTCACATGATCTCTGTATATATACACCTGTTCTGAAATAGGACCACTTTAAGCTGTACACTCCACAGAGCTGGGCTTTACGGAAGATTGGCCAGAAAAAAGCCATTGCTTGAAGAAAATAATAAGCAAACACATTTTGAGTACGCCAAAAGTCATGTGGGAGACTCCCCAAACATATGGAAGAAGCTATTCTGGTCAGATGAGCCAAAAATGTAGCTTTTTGGCCATCAAGAAAAATGTCTGGCGCAAACCCAACACCTCTCATCACCCTGAGAACAACATTCAACAACAGTGAAGCATGGTGGTGGCAGTTTCATGCTGTGGGGATGTTTTACATCAGAAGGGACTGAGAAACTGGTCTGAATTGAAGGAATGATGGATGGCACTAAATACAGGGAAATTCTTTAGGGAAATCTGCCAGAGATTTGAGACTGGGACAGCAGGAGAATGACCCTAAGCATACTGCTAAAGCAACACTCAAGTGGTTTAAGGGGGAACATTTAAATGTCTTGGAATGGCCTAGTCAAAACCCAGACCTCAATGTATTTCAGCATCTGTGGTATGTCTTAAAGATTGCTGTACACCAGCGGAACCCATTCATTTGAAGGAGCTTGAACAGAATGGGCAAAAATCCCAGTGTTATTGACTTGTTAATTGTTTACTCCATGTGTAACTCTGTGTTGTCTGTTCACACTGCTATGCTTTATCTTGGCCAGGTCGCAGTTGCAAATGAGAACTTGTTCTCAACTAGCCTACCTGGTTAAATAAAGGTTTAATAATAAATATTTCATAAATTAAAAATTAAAAATAGAGACGTACCCCAATAGACATGCAGCTGTAATTGCTGCAAAAGGTGGCTCTACAAAGTATTGACTTTGACTTAATATTATTCATACCTCAGAAATATTTGCATTGTTACTTATAGCCTAATGTTACCTAGCTAGCTAACATTGAACCTAGTTGGTTAGCTTTAGCTACCTGAAGATTTCATGCATAGTACATGGTAGTATGCTTTGGGATTATGGTTAATTGTTTTGCTAGCAAGCTACATGTCTAAACAAAATACTCCACGATGCAAGTAACAATTTCACTACCGTGATAAACTTCAATTTAATTTGATATAGTGTGTGTTTACAGTAGACGGTAATGTGAAGAACAACATGCACTAAAGAACAACATGCACTAAAGTCAAATAAGGATGTAAGCCAATGACTAGATGAAGTGTATATTTACTACTACTTTTTGATACTACTTTCACCACTTTTAGTCTTGAAATCTTTGATTGTTTACTACACTACCTTACTCACTCTGTTTAGCTAATGGTCTCACATGTGAATCCTTAAAGAGATGCCAGGGGCTTATTCAAGAAAGATCAAGTGTAATATATTATAAAAATAAGTCACAAAATTATATTTTGAAGGAGGAAGCAAAGTACTTTAAGCATATATTTTTGTTTCATCTCCTCCATCTCCTCTAACTGAAGATAACTGTATGGATTTTTTTCTATTAACTATGAAAAATGAACATCTGTACAGAAAGAATGTATAGTGCATAGAAAAAAAGGGATTTGATGCATATGATTAATTCTAATCATATATGTTTTTTACATGGGCGATACACTGGAGATAATATAAGACAAGTACTGGAAACAATAGAACACTGAAATATCTGGGAAACCAGGCATGGGTAATAGCAGACTTTGAAAAGGCTTTTGATAAAGTACGACTGGACATATTTTGTATTTATATGTATGCTGCATCCACTCTTCATGGGGTCCTGCAAAATTAAGACAGATATACAATTTTAAAAACATTACAATACATTCATTACAGAATTCCCAACACACTAAGTGTATGCCCTTGTTCTGAGACAACTGCAATTTTTCCAAATCCCTCTTTGTGGCACCTGACCACACGACTAAACAGTAGTCCAGGTGCGACAAACTAGGGCCTGTAGGACCTGCGTTGTTGATAGTGTTGTTAAGAAGGTAGAAACTAGGGCCTGTAGGACCTGCCTTGTTGATAGTGTTGTTAAGAAGGTAGAAACTAGGGCCTGTAGGACCTGCCTTGTTGATAGTGTTGTTAAGAAGGCAGAAACTAGGGCCTGTAGGACCTGCCTTGTTGATAGTGCTGTTAAGAAGGTAGAAACTAGGGCCTGTAGGACCTGCCTTGTTGATAGTGCTGTTAAGAAGGCAGAAACTAGAGCCTGTAGGACCTGCCTTGTTGATAGTCTTGTTAAGAAGGCAGAGCAACGCTTTATTATGGACAGACTTCTCCCCATCTTAGCTACTGTTGCATCAATATGTTTTGACAATGACAGTTCACAATCAAGGGTAACTCCAAGCAGTTTAGTCACCTCAAATTGCCTAATTTCCACATTATGCATTACAAGATTTAGTTGAGGTTTAGGGTTCAGTGAATGATTTGTCCCAAATACAATGCTTTTTGTTTTGGAAAAATGTAGGACTAACTTATTCCTTGCTACCCATCCCGAAACTAACTGCAGCTCTTTGTTAAGTGTTGCAGTCATTTCAGTCGCAGTAATAGCTGACGTGTACAGTGTTGAGTCATCTGCATACATAGACACACTGGCCTTACTCAAAGCCAGTGGCAAAGGGCCTAAACAGCAAAGGGCCTAAACAGCAAAGGGCCTAAACAGCTACCCTGGGCAATTCCTGATACTACCTGGATTATGTTTGAGAGGCTTCCATTAAAGAACACTGTCTGTGTTCTGTTAGACAAGTAACTATTTATCCACATTATAGCAGGGGGTGTAAAGCTATAACACCCTCTGTGTTCTGTTAGACAGGTAACTCTTTATCCACATTATAGCAGGGGGTGTAAAGCTATAACACCCTCTGTGTTCTGTTAGACAGGTAACTCTTTATCCACATTATAGCAGGGGGGGTGAAGCCATAACATCCTCTGTGTTCTGTTAGACAGGTAACTCTTTATCCACATTATAGCAGGGGGTGTAAAGCCATAACACCCTCTGTGTTCTGTTAGACAGGTAACTCTTTATCCACATTATAGCAGGGGGGGTGAAGCCATAACATCCTCTGTGTTCTGTTAGACAGGTAACTCTTTATCCACATTATAGCAGGGGGTGTAAAGCCATAACACCCTCTGTGTTCTGTTAGACAGGTAACTCTTTATCCACATTATAGCAGGGGGTGTAAAGCCATAACACCCTCTGTGTTCTGTTAGACAAGTAACTCTTTATCCACATTATAGCAGGGGGTGTAAAGCCATAACACCCTCTGTGTTCTGTTAGACAGGTAACTCTTTATCCACATTATAGCAGGGGGTGTAAAGCCATAACACCCTCTGTGTTCTGTTAGACAAGTAACTCTTTATCCACATTATAGCAGGGGGTGTAAAGCCATAACACCCTCTGTGTTCTGTTAGACAAGTAACTCTTTATCCACATTATAGCAGGGGGTGTAAAGCCATAACACCCTCTGTGTTCTGTTAGACAAGTAACTCTTTATCCACATTATAGCAGGGGGTGTAAAGCCATAACATCCTCTGTGTTCTGTTAGACAGGTAACTCTTTATCCACATTATAGCAGGGGGTGTAAAGCCATAACATCCTCTGTGTTCTGTTAGACAGGTAACTCTTTATCCACATTATAGCAGGGGGTGTAAAGCCATAACACCCTCTGTGTTCTGTTAGACAAGTAACTCTTTATCCACATTATAGCAGGGGGTGTAAAGCCATAACACCCTCTGTGTTCTGTTAGACAAGTAACTCTTTATCCACATTATAGCAGGGGGTGTAAAGCCATAACATCCTCTGTGTTCTGTTAGACAGGTAACTCTTTATCCACATTATAGCAGGGGGTGTAAAGCCATAACATCCTCTGTGTTCTGTTAGACAGGTAACTCTTTATCCACATTATAGCAGGGGGTGTAAAGCCATAACATCCTCTGTGTTCTGTTAGACAGGTAACTCTTTATCCACATTATAGCAGGGGGTGTAAAGCTATAACACATACGTCTTTCCAGCAGCAGACTATAATCAATAATGTTAAAAGCTGCACTGAAGTCTAACAAGACAGCCCCCACAATCATTTTATCATCAATTTCTCTCAGCCAATCATCAGTCATTTGTGTAAGTGCTGTGCTTGTTGAGTGTTCTTCCCTATATGCGTGCAGAACGTCTGTTGTCAATTTGTTCACTGTGAAATAGCATTGTATCTGGTCAAACACAATTTTTTCCAGAAGTTTACTAAGAGTTGGTAACAGACTGATTGGTCAGCTATTTTAGCCAGTAAAGGGGGCTTCACTATTCTTGGCTAGCGTAATGACTTTAGCTTCCCTCCAGGCCTGAGGGCACGCACTTTCTAGTAGGCTTAAATAGAAGATGTGACAAATAGGAGTGGCAATATTGTCCACTATTATCCTCAGTAATTTTCCATCCAGATTGTCACACCCCGGTGGCTTGTCATTGTTGATAGACAATAATTTCTCCACCTCTTCCACACTGACTTTACGGAATTCACAAGTACAATTCTTGTCTTTCATAATTTGTCAGTGTCAGTGTTTGTTGCTGGAATGTCATCCCTAAGTGTGTTTATCTTTCCAATGAAAAAGTAATTCAAGTAGTTGGCAATATCAGTGCATTTTGTGATGAATGAGCCATCTGATTCATTGAGTTGGCTTTTCCCCCAAAATGTCATTTAAAGCTCCAAAGCTTTTTACTATAATTTTATGTATCATATATATTTGTTTCATAGTATAGTTATTTTTATTTTTTATTTAGCTTAGTCACATGATTTCTAAATTTGCAGTACCTTTCCCAATCAGTTGGGCTGCCAGACACATTTGCCATACCTTTTACCTCATACCTCTCAACTATACCATTTTTCAATTCCTCATCAACCCACGGGGATTTAATAGTTTTTACAGTCATATTCTTAATGGTTACATGTTTATTAGTAACTGGAATATGAAACGTCATAAATGTGTCAAATTCAGCGTCTGGTTGCTCCTCATTACACACCACAGACCAGCACATATTCTTTACATCATCAACATATGAATCACTACTGTCACGTTCTGACCCTAGTTATTGTGTTAATTGTTTGTTTTAGTTGGTCAGGACGTGAGTTGGGAGGGCAGTCTATGTTTTGTGTGTCTAGGTTGTTTTTCTGTGTTCGGCCTAGTATGGTTCTCAATCAGAGGCAGGTGTCGTTAGTTGTCTCTGATTGAGAATCATACTTAGGTAGCCTGGGTTTCACTGTTTGTTTGTGGGTGATTGTTTCCGTGTCTGTGCTTTTCAGTGTTGAGTTTATGTGTTTAAATAAACAACCATGGACACTTACCACACCACATATTGGTCCTCCGATCCTTCTCGCCTCTCCTCTTCAGACGAAGAGGAGGAAAACCATTACAGAATCACCTACCAACCAAGGACCAAGCGGTGTGGTAACAGACAGCGGCAGCAGCAGCAGCAGCAGGAGCAACAGCAGGAGAAGCAACAGAAGCAACAGAGGAAGCGGCAGCAGCAAAAGCAGCAGCAGGAGAGGCAACAACAGCAGCAGAAGAATCAGCAGCAGCAGGAGAGGCAGCATTATCTGGACTATACAACTTGGGAAGAGATAGACAGGTGGGCGGTCGACCCAGGGAGAGTGCCGGAGCCCGCCTGGGATTCGCTGAAGCAGTGTGAGAAGGGCTACAGGAGAATGAGGTTGGCGAAACGAGCACGGTGGTGCGGTAGGAAGCCCGAGAGACAGCCCCAAAAATGTCTTGGGGGGGAGGCACAGGGAAAGTGTTGCAGAGTCAGGAGTCAGACCTGAGCCAACTCCCCCTGTTTACCGTAAGGAGCCATGGATGGAATCAGAGCTGTCGGCGATGCTGAGAGCTGAGTCTGAGAGGGTCGAGGAGTTATTGGACAGATTGGAGGAGAGTGAACGGATGGGAGATGAGGAGACACTCGAGGAGGTGTAAATAGAATTGGAGGAGAGTGAAGAGAGAGAGCTGTTGATTTGGGGTAGTATGCAAGGCATTCGCCCTGATGTGCGTGTCCCCAGCCTGGTACCACCAGTGCCGGCTCCCCGCACCAGGCTGTCTCTCCATCCCATCAATACAGGTGCTCTCGCCTGTCCGGCGCTACCAGAGTTTCCGCCCCTCAGTCCAGAGGCACCAGAGCCCCTCAGTCCAGAGGTGCCAGAGCCCCTCAGTCCAGCGCTGCCAGAGCCTTCCTCCTCTCCAGCACTGCTGGAGTCTCCCGCCTGTCCGGCGCTGCCAGAGCTACCGCCCCTCAGTCCAGAGGCGCCAGAGCCCCTCAGTCCAGAGGCGCCAGAGCCTTCCTCCTCTCCAGCGCTGCCGTAGTCTCCAGTCTGCCTAGTGCCGCCTGAGCTGCCTGTCTGCCCAGCACCATCTGATCCGCCCGTCTGCCCCGCGCCATCTGAGCCGCCCGTCTCCCAGCGCCATCTGAGCCGCCCGTCAGTCAGGAGCTGCCAGAGCCGTCCGCCAGTCAGGAGCTGCCAGAGCCGCCTGCCAGTCAGGAGCTGCCAGAGCCACCCGCCAGTCAGTAGCTGCCAGAGCCGCCCGCCAGTCAGTAGCTGCCAGAGCCGCCCGCCAGTCAGGAGCTGCCAGAGCCATCAGCCAGCCAGGAGCTGCCAGAGCCGTCAGTCAGCCAGCCAGGAGCTGCCAGGGCCGTCAGCCAGCCAGGAGCTGCCAGAGCCGTCAGCCAGCCAGGAGCTGCCAGAGCCATCAACCAGCCTGAGCTGCCTCTCAGTCCTGAGCTACCCCTCAGTCCTGATTTACCCCTCAGTCCTGAGCTACCTATCAGTCCTGAGCTACCTATCAGTCCTGAGCTACCTATCAGTCCTGAGCTACCTATCAGTCCTGAGTTACCTATCAGTCCTGAGCTACCCCTCAGTCCTGAGCTACCCCTTAAGTCCAGAGGTGTCCCTCAGTCCGGTGGGCCTGTTGTTTAGGGTTCCCAGGTCAGGGTCGGCGGCAAGGGTCGCCGTTCCTAGGAGACCACAGAGGCGGACTAAGACTATGGTGGAGTGGGGTCCACGTCCAGCGCCAGAGCCGCCACCGCAGACAGATGCCCACCCAGACCCTCCCCTATAGGTTCAGGTTTTGCGCCCGGAGTCCGCACCTTGGGAGGGGGGTACTGTAACTGTTACTGTAATTTAATTATGACAATGTGCTTTCATTAATTGAAAACCCTTAATCTATTTTATGAGATTTTGTAAGATTCTTGTTTGCATAAAATAGATGGAGACCAGTCTTTCAATAATAGGTAACAGAATTTATTCTCGGAGCGCGCTGCCACTTAACCACGAACAACAGTTTATATACAGATCATGACGTCATTTCATTGCTTTAACAGAATCCCCTCCTCTCGACCGGGACAAAGTGAGGTGAAAAGTTCATTCTAACTTACTAACACACTCCCAGGTAACTTTTGACCCCTCAACATTATCAATCACCACTGAGCTGACAGTTCTAATTAACAGAAAACTTAGGAATGCACTCACTGTCTTATCTAAAAAACCCAGAGTTAAGTTTCTGTAGGGTCAACCATAGGCTAACGACCTTATCTGTTTTCACAGTCCACAACCCATTCGTTTTATTCCTAGTGGGAATGGTGTTCATGAACTTTTATTACTCCTTGTCCGTGTCTCACAATCCCACCTTATGAACTCATATTGTTAATCAGATATAATAAAACAGAGTTTACTTAGTTACAATTCTATTTAAAATGGGGATATTGTTTATTCATTTATTCATAATAATTCTAACAGTCACGTTCTGAGCCTAGTTATTGTGTTAATTGTTTGTTTTAGTTGCTCAGGATGTGAGTTGGGTGAGAATTCTATGTTTTGTGTGTCTAGGTTGTTTTTCTGTGTTCGGCCTAGTATGGTTCTCAATCAGAGGCAGGTGTCGTTAGTTGTCTCTGATTGAGAATCATACTTAGGTAGCCTGGGTTTCACTGTTTGTTTGTGGGTGATTGTTTCCGTGTCTGTGTTTTACACCACACGGTACTGTTTTCGGTTTCGGTTATTCAAGTTACGTTTATTGTTTTTTTGTACGGAGTGTTGAGTTTATGTGTTTAAATAAACAACCATGGACACTCACTTAAAGTTGTGATCGATACATGTTGATGATATACAGCGCCTTGCGAAAGTATTCGGCCCCCTTGAACTTTGCGACCTTTTGCCACATTTCAGGCTTCAAACATAAAGATATAAAACTGTATTTTTTTGTGAAGAATCAACAAGAAGTGGGACACAATCATGAAGTGGAACGACATTTATTGTCGCAAAGTTCAAGGGGGCCGAATACTTTCGCAAGGCACTGTATACACTACCGTTCAAAAGTTTGGGGTCACTTAAAAATGTCCTTGTTTTTTAAAGAAAAGCATATTTTTTGTCCATTAAAATAACAGCAAAATTATCAGAAATACAGTGTTAATTGGTAATGTTGTAAATTACTATTGTAGCTGGAAATGGCTGATTTTTAATGGAATATCTACATTGGTGTAGAGGCCCATTATCAGCAACCATCACTGTGATCCAATGTCACATTGTGTTAGTTAATCCAAGTGTATCATTTTAAAAGGCTAATTGATCATTAGAAAACAGTTTTGAAATTATGTTAAAACAGCTGAAAATTGTTGTTCTGATTAAAGAAGCAATAAAATGGGCCTTCTTTAGATGAGTTGAGTATCTGGAGCATCAGCATTTGTGGCTTCGATTACAGGCTCAAAATGGCCAGAAACAAAGAACTTTCTTCTAAATCTCATCAGTCTATTATTTTCTGGGAAATTAAGGCATTTCCATGCGGGAAAATAGTACAACGCTGTGTACTACTCCCGTCACAGAACAGCGCAAGAACAGCGCCAACCAGATGCGATGGTGTATTGCAGAATGCTGTGGTAGCCATGCTGGTTAAGAGTGCTTTGAATTCTAAATAAATCATTGACAGTGTCACCAGCAAAGTACCCCCCACACCATAACACCTCCTCCTCCATGCTTCTCGGTGGGAACCACACATGGACATCATCCGTTCACTTACTCTGACTCTCACAAGGACACAGCGGTTGGAACCAACTATCTCAAATTTGGACACAAATTTGGACTTTTCACCGGTCTAATGCCCATTGCTTGTGTTTCTTGGCTCAAGAGTAGTGGTTTCTTTGCAGCAATTCGACCATGAAGGCCTGATTCATGCAGTCTCCTTTGAACAGTTGATGTTGAGATGTGTCTGTTACTTATTTGGGCTGCAATCTGAGGCTGGTAACTCTAACGACTTTATCCTCTGCAACCGAAGTAACATCATAGCGCTTGATGGTTTTTGCGACTGCACTTGAAGAAACTTTCAATGTTCTTGAAATGTTCCAGATTGACTGACCTTCATGTCTTAAAGTAATGATGGACTGTCATTTATCTTTGCTTATTTTAGCTGTTCATACCATAATATGGACTTGGTCTTTTACCCAATGGGGCCATCTTCTGTATATCACCCCTAGCTTGTCCCCTAGCTTGTCACAACTGATTGGCTCAATAAATTCCACAAATTAACAAGCCACACCTGTTAAATGCATTCCAGGTGACTACCTCATGAAGCTGGTTGAGAGAATGCCAAGAGTGTGCAAAGCTGTCATCAATGCAAAGGGTGGCTACATTGAAGAATGTAAATTTGTTTAACACTTTTTCTGGTTACAACATGAATCCATATGTGTTATTTCATAGTTTTGATGTCTTCACTATCATTCTACATTGTAGAAAATTGTAAAAATAAAGAAAAATCTTAGAATGAGTAGTGTCCAAACTTTTGACAGGTACTGTACATGTATGTATGTATGTATGTATGTATGTATGTATGTATGTATGTATGTATGTATGTATGTATGTATGTATGTATGTATGTATGTATGTATGTATGTATGTATGTATGTATGTATGTACGTAAAAGAGGGGTTACAAGTTTATTAACTTTCATAGCAGAAATACTTTCCCATTGTTCCTCAACTGCAGTGAATGACATAACATTTTCTAGCCCCGAGTCTCTACTTTTATCCAATGTAAATAAAAAGAATTCAAAATGTTGGTATATAGGACCAAATCCAGGTGGTGGGTCACAAATACTGTACCTGTTTAAAGGTCAATTCTGTGAAATTACATTTCCATGAGCAGCACTGCAGACATTGCATGAGATACAAGACTCCCACACAGTCACACACAGAATCTGTTGCATGTGCATGGGTTTGCTTCACTCTGTTAGAGCGTGGTATGGGACCAAAACAGTGTGGGAGTTTAGCCTTGTGCTTCAATGCTTACTGCAGAATTGACACACTATGCTGTTTACTTTGTGCACCTAAGTCATCACTGAGTCAACCTTTAAGGGGACAACCATATCCTGCTGTCCTCTGATCCAGAATCAAATAATCAGGATATATACAGTGCTTTCAGAAAGTATTCATACCCCTTGACTTATTCCACATTTTGTTCCTAATCTGTATTATTCACACATCTACACACAATATCCCATAATTACAAAGTGTTTGCACATTTATAAAAAATTCAATACAGCCACTCAGGAACATTCACTGTCTTCTTGGTAAGCAACTCCAGTGTAGGCTTGGCCTTGTGTTTTAGGTTATTGTACTGCTGAAAGGTGAACTCATCTCGCTGTGACTGGTGGAAGTCAGACTAAACCAGGTTTTTCCTCTAGGATTTTCGCAATGCTTAGCTCCATTCCATTTATTTTTTATCCTGGAAAAACTCCCCAGTCCTTAACGATTACAAACATACCCATAACATGATGCAGCCACCAATATGCTTTAAAAGTGGTACTCAGTATCGTGTTGTGTTGGATTTGCCCCAAACATAGCACTTTGTATTCAGGGCAAAAAGTGATTTGCTTTGTCACATTTTTTGCATTTTTACTTTAGTGTCTTGTTGTAAACAGGATGCATGTTTTGGAATCTGTTTTACTCTGTACAGACTTCCTTCTTTTCACTCTGTCAATTGGGTTATAGTATTGTGGAGTAACTACAATGTTGTTGATCCATCCTCATGTTTTCACACATCACAGCCATTAAATTCTGCAACTGTTTTAAAGTCACCATTGGCCTCATGGTGAAATCCTTGAGCGAGTTCCTTCCTCTCCGGCAACTGAGTAAGGAAGGACGCCTGTATCTTTGTAGAGACTGGGTGTATTGATAGACCATGCAAAGTGTAATTAATAACTTCACCATGCTCAATGGGATATTCAATGTCTGATTTTTTTTTACCCATCTACCAATAGGTGCCCTTATTTGCGAGGCATTGGAAATCCTCCCTGGTCTTTGTGGTTGAATCTGTGTTTGAAATGCACTGCTCAACTGAGGGATCTTACAGATAATTGTATGTGTGGGGTACAGAGATTAGTTAGTCATTCACAAATCATTTTAACACTATTATTGTTAGATTTGTGTGTATTAGGTAGTTGTTGGGAATTGTTAGATTACTTGTTAGATATTACTGCACTGTTGGAACGAGAAGCACAAGCATTTCACTACACTTGCCCTAACCCTAACCCTAACCCAACCCACTTAACATCTGCTAGCCATGTGTATGAATATATATATATATATATATATATATTTCATTTGATTTCATTTATTGCACACCGAGTGAGTCGTATTATGGGACTTGATAAGCACACTTTTACTCATGAACTTATTTAGGCTTATTTAGGCTCATGAACAATATTTCAGCTTTTCCTTTTGTATTAATTTGTTAACATTTGTAAACATAATTCCATTTTTACATTATAGGGTATTGTGTGTATGACAGTGACAACAAAATCTATTTTTGTTGTTGATTTTTTTTTTAATCCAAGTGGTGAGAATACTTTTTAAACTCACTGTACTTCTTCTT
This sequence comes from Oncorhynchus kisutch, assembly GCF_002021735.2. Lineage (NCBI taxonomy): Eukaryota > Metazoa > Chordata > Actinopteri > Salmoniformes > Salmonidae > Oncorhynchus > Oncorhynchus kisutch. The sequence goes on from NW_022262469.1 coordinate 91,298, forward strand.
CTTCCTATTATCAATGGGTCTTTAAATCTCCACATCCTTCTTCTTATTATTATCAATGGGTCTTTAAATCTCCACATCCTTCTTCTTCTTATTATCAATGGGTCTTTAAATCTCCACATCCTTCTTCTTCTTATTATCAATGGGTCTTTAAATCTCCACATCCTTCTTCTTCTTCTTCTTATCAATGGGTCTTTAAATCTCCACATCCTTCTTCTTCTAATTATCAATGGGTCTTTAAATCTCCACATCCTTCTTCTTATTATTATCAATGGGTCTTTAAATCTCCACATCCTTCTTCTTCTTATTATCAATGGGTCTTTAAATCTCCACATCCTTCTTCTTCTTCCTATTATCAATGGGTCTTTAAATCTCCACATCCTTCTTCTTCTTATTATCAATGGGTCTTTAAATCTCCACATCCTTCTTCTTCTTCTTCTTATCAATGGGTCTTTAAATCTCCACATCCTTCTTCTTCTAATTATCAATGGGTCTTTAAATCTCCACATCCTTCTCCTTCTTCTTATTATCAATGGGTCTTTAAATCTCCACATCCTTCCTTTTGTTCTGTAACACAGCAAAAGGACAAGGGGTATGAATACTTTCTTAAGGCACTGTATAACCCTAACCATAACATTAACAACAGATCTGACCTCTCCTCTCCTCTCCTCTCCTCTCCTCTCCTCTCCTCTCCTCTCCTCTCCTCTCCTCTCCTCTCCTCTCCTCTCCTCTCCTCTCCTCTCCTCTCCTCTCCTCTCCTCTCCTCTCCTCTCCTCCTCACCTTACCTTCTCCCCTCTCCTCTCCTCTCTGTTCCTCCTCATCTCACCTCTCTTCCTTTCCTCTCCTCTCTGATATGTGTGAGTGAAAAGCAGAGAGGAAGATTCTAATTACAGCACTGAAACATTGGGCAGAGAGTAGCAGAGTAGCGGGAGACATTTTAAAAGGCTGGGTTGTGTGTGTGTGTGCTTGTGTGCGTGCATTTGAAAGGCTGGTTGAAGGAAGATGGATGTTGCTGTCTGTGGCTTCAAACACTGACCTTGGCTGCTAATCATACTAATGATGCTAACTACTCTAATGACGGCTGAGCGTGTGTGTGTGATAAAGAGAGATGGAGTGTAGCCTATGTGAGATTGAGTATCATAATCAGAGGCGCTAACGCTAATGAGCTAGCGCTTTGAAGCTAACTGCCCAGCGAGGGCCTCTCTCTGCGAAGTCATTAGTTGACCTGCAGACTGCCTGATTAAAATGCTTTTGATGAAAATGTCAAGGATTTTCTCTCTTTTTTTTTACATTCACATTTCTGTGAAGCGTGATAAATATTGCACCAGTCTCTTTTTGGAGGGAAAGTGAGTCCTGTTACCAAGACAACTTCAAAGATCCTTCAGATGAGGCTGGATGAGATCGATTTGCTGTTTTTATTGGAGTTGAAACAGACAAATATGGTTAATAGGAGGAGAGAGCTTAGGAACACTTCCCTTCAATCCTCAAACACTCTCATACTGTAGAGTAGTGGATCCCAAACTGCGGATTGGGACCCACTTGTGGGTTGAAGCAGGGATTCAGGTGGGTTGCAGGATAAAAAAAAATTGTGGATTGCAAAGAACAAAACAAGAACAACAACATTGGAAATACATAAATGGTGGAGGACAGGTGATGAACCCTAGATCATCCCCGATCCTCCACCAAATTTCACCAAAATTTGGTGCTAGTCCTGGAGAGGCCTACAAGCCACAGTGTCTTGCACCCACTGTGAAATTTGGTGTAGGATCGATGATGATCTGGGGCTGCTTCAGTAAGGCTAGAATCGGGAAGATTTCTCTTTGTGAAGGACGCATGAATCAAGCCACGTACAAGGTTGTCCTGCAAGAAAACTGGCTTCCTTCTGCTCTGACAATGTCCCCCAACTCTGAGGAGTGTTTCTTCCAGCAGGACAATGATCCATGCTGCACAGCCAGGTCAATCAAGGTGTGGATGAAGGACCACAAACAAAGCCGAGCTATTTGAATTTTAACGCATGGATTGGCATAATGTCACCCAACATCAATGTCAAAGACTGGTGGAGAAAGCTGTGATTGAAAATCAGGGTTATTCTACCAAACATTGATTTCTGTCTTCTTAAGGTAAAACATTACTATTGTGTTATTTAAAAAATAATATTAACTTAATTTCTTAGCATTATTTGAGGTCTGACAACACTGCACCTTTTTGGATATTTTGACCTGTTTTCATTTTCTGCAAATAAATGCTCTAAATGACTTTTATTTGGAATTTGGGAGAAATGTTGTCAGTAGTATATAGATGTTTTATTTGGCCCAGACACATACATATGCATATGCATAGTAAAAACAGAGAAACTGATCATTTGCAGTGCTCTCTAAATTTTTCCCAGAGCTGTATATGTATAATATAATAACATAAATATATATACATTGGGGCAAAAAGTATTTACTCAGCCACCAATTGTGCAAGTTCTCCCACTTAAAAAGATGAGAGAGGCCTGTAATTTTCATCATAGGTACACTTCAATTATGACAGACAAAATAAGAAAAAAAATCCAGAAAATCACATTGTAGGATATTTAATGAATTTATTTGCAAATTATGGTGGAAAATAAGTATTTGGTCACGTACAAACAAGCAAGATTTCTGGCTCTCACAGACCTGTAACTTCTTCTTTAAGAGGCTCCTCTGTCCTCCACTCATTACCTGTATTAATGGTACCTGTTTGAACTTGTTATCAGTATAAAAGACACCTGTCCACAACCTCAAACAGTCACACTCCAAACTCCACTATGGCCAAGACCAAAGAGCTGTCAAAGGACACCAGAAACAAAATTGTAGACCTGCACCAGGCTGGGAAGACTGAATCTGCAATAGGTAAGCAGCTTGGTTTGAAGAAATCAACTGTAGGAGCAATTATTAGGAAATGGAAGACATACAAGACCACTGATAATCTCCCTCGATCTGGGGCCCTCGATCTGGGGCTCCGCAAGATCTCACCCCGTGGGGTCAAAATGATCACAAGAACGGTGAGTAAAAATCCCAGAACCACATGGGGGGACCTAGTGAATGACCTGCAGAGAGCTGGGACCAAAGTAACAAAGCCTACCATCAGTAGCACACTACGCCGCCAGGGACTCAAATCCTGCAGTGCCAGACGTGTCCCCCTGCTTTAGCCAGTACATGCCCAGGCCCGTCTGAAGTTTGCTAGAGAGCATTTGGATGATCCAGAAGAAGATTGGGAGAATGTCATATGGTCAGATGAAACCGAAACAGAACTTTTTGGTAAAAACTCAACTCGTCGTGTTTGGAGGACAAAGAATGCTGAGTTGCATCCAAAGAACATCATACCTACTGTGAAGCATGGGGGTGGAAACATCATGCTTTGGGGCTGTTTTTCTGCAAAGGGACCAGGACGACTGATCCGTGTAAAGGAAAGAATGAATGGGGCAATGTATCGTGAGATTTTGAGTGAAAACCTCCTTCCATCAGCAAGGGCATTGAAGATGAAACGTGGCTGGGTCTTTCAGCATGACAATGATCCCAAACACACCGCCCAGGTAACGAAGGAGTGGCTTCGTAAGAAGCATTTCAAGGTCCTGGAGTGGCCTAGCCAGTCTCCAGATCTCAACCCCATAGAAAATCTTTGGAGGGAGTTGAACGTCCATGTTGCCCAGCAACAGCCCCAAAACATCACCGCTCTAGAGGAGATCTGCATGGAGGAATGGGCCAAAATACCAGCAACAGTGTGTGAAAACCTTGTGAAGACTTACAGAAAACGTTTGACCTCTGTCATTGCCAACAAAGGGTATATAATAAAGTATTGAGATAAACATTTGTCATTACCCAAATAATTATTTTCCACCATAATTTGCAAATAAATTCATAAAAAATCCTACAATGTGATTTTCTGGATTTTTTTTTCTCATTTTGCCTGTCATAGTTGAAGTGGGGGAACTGGCTGACAAAATACTTTTTTGCCCCACTGTACATAATATATATACAGTGCCTTGCGAAAGTATTCGGCCCCCTTGAACTTTGCGACCTTTTGCCACATTTCAGGCTTCAAACATAAAGATATAAAACTGTCTTTTTTTTGTGAAGAATCAACAACAAGTGGGACACAATCATGAAGTGGAACGACATTTATTGGATATTTCAAACTTTTTTAACAAATCAAAAACAAAAGAATTGGGCGTGCAAAATTATTCAGCCCCCTTAAGTTAATACTTTGTAGCACCACATTTTGCTGCGATTACAGCTGTAAGTCGCTTGGGGTATGTCTCTATCAGTTTTGCACATCGAGAGACTGAAATTCTTTCCCATTCCTCCTTGCAAAACAGCTCGAGCTCAGTGAGGTTGGATGGAGAGCATTTGTGAACAGCAGTTTTCAGTTCTTTCCACAGATTCTCGATTGGATTCAGGTCTGGACTTTGACTTGGCCATTCTAACACCTGGATATGTTTATTTTTGAACCATTCCATTGTAGATTTTTTTTAATGTTTTGGATCATTGTCTTGTTGGAAGACAAATCTCCGTCCCAGTCTCAGGTCTTTTGCAGACTCCATCAGGTTTTCTTCCAGAATGGTCCTGTATTTGGCTCCATCCATCTTCCCATCAATTTTAACCATCTTCCCTGTCCCTGCTGAAGAAAAGCAGGCCCAAACCATGATGCTGCCACCACCATGTTTGACAGTGGGGATGGTGTGTTCAGGGTGATGAGCTGTGTTGCTTTTACGCCAAACATAATGTTTTGCATTGTTGCCAAAAAGTTCAATTTTGGTTTCATCTGACCAGAGCACCTTCTTCCACATGTTTGGTGTCTCCCAGGTGGCTTGTGGCAAACTTTAAATTACACTTTAAGAAATGGCTTTCTTCTTGCCACTCTTCCATAAAGGCCAGATTTGTGCAATATACGACTGATTGTTGTCCTATGGACAGAGTCTCCCACCTCAGCTGTAGATCTCTGCAGTTCATCCAGAGTGATCATGGGTCTCTTGGCTGCATCTCTGATCAGTCTTCTCCTTGTATGAGCTGAAAGTTTAAAGGGATGGCCAGGTCTTGGTAGATTTGCAGTGGTCTGATACTCCTTCCATTTCAATATTATCGCTTGCACAGTGCTCCTTGGGATGTTTAAAGCTTGGGAAATCTTTTTGTATCCAAATTCGGCTTTAAACTTCTTCACAACAGTATCTCGGACCTGCCTGGTGTGTTCCTTGTTCTTCATGATGCTCTCTGCGCTTTTAACGGACCTCTGAGACTATCACAGTGCAGGTGCATTTATACGGAGACTTGATTACACACAGGTGGATTGTATTTATCATCATTAGTCATTTAGGTCAACATTGGATCATTCAGAGATCCTCACTGAACTTCTGGAGAGAGTTTGCTGCACTGAAAGTAAAGGGGCTGAATAATTTTGCACACCCAATTTTTCCATTTTTGATTTGGAAAATGAAAAGAAATCAGCCAAGACCACAGAAAAAACATTGTGGGCCTCCATCCTTAGGATTAATTTCCAACCCCCTGAAGGTACCACATTCATTTGTACAAACAATAGTGCAAAAGTATAAACACCAAGGGACCACGCAGCTGTCATACCGCTCAGGAAGGAGATGTGTTCTATCTCATAGAGATGAATGTACTTTGGCGCAAAACGTGCAAATCAATCCCAGAACAACAGCAAAGGACCTTGTGAAGATGCTGGATGAAACAGGTACAAAAGTATCTATACCCACAGTAAAACAATGCCTATATTGACTACCTGAAAGGCCACTCAGCAAGGAAGAAACCACTGCTCCCAAAGCGCCATAAAAAAGCCAGACTACGGTTTTCAACTGCACATGGGGACAAAGATCGTACTTTGTGGAGAAATGTCCTCTGGTCTGATGATACAAAAATAGAACTGTTTGGCCATAATGACAATCGTTATGTTTGGAGGAAAAAGGGGGAGGCTTGCAAGCCAAAGAACACATCCCAACCGTGAAGCACGGGGAAGGCAGCATCATGTTGGGGTGGAAGCATCATGTTGTGGGGGTGCTTTGCTGCACGAGGGACTGGTGCACTTCACAAAATAGATGGTGTCATGAGGATGGAAAATTATGTGGATACATTGAAGCAACATCTCAAAACATCAGTCAGGAAGTTAAAGCTTGGCCGCAAATAGGTCTTCCAAATGGACAATGGCCCCAAGCATTTTCAACCGTTCGCTGCCTGCACCCGCACGCCTGACTAGCATCACCACCCTGGATGGTTCCGACCTAGAATATGTGGACATCTATAAGTACCTAAGTGTCTGGCTGCACTGTAAACTCTACTTCCAGACTCATATCAAACATTTCCAATCTAAAATCAAATCTAGAGTCGGCTTTCTATTCCGCAACAAAGCTTACTTCACTCACGCCGCCAAACTTACCCTAGTAAAACTGACTATCCTACCAATCCTCGACTTCGGCGATGTCATCTACAAAATAGCTTCCAATACTCCACTCAGCAAACTGGATGCAGTTTATCACAGTGCCATCCGTTTTGTTACTAAAGCATCTTATACCACTCACCACTGCGACCTGTATGCTCTAGTCGGCTGGCCCTCGCTACATATTCGTCGCCAGACCCATTGGCTCCAAGTCCATGCTAGGTAAAGCTCCGCCTTATCTCAGTTCACTGGTCACGATGGCAACACCCACCCGTAGCACGCGCTCCAGCAGGTGTATCTCACTGATCATCCCTAAAGCCAACACCTCATTTGGCCGCCTTTCGTTCCAGTTCTCTGCTGCCTGTGACTGGAACGAATTGCAAAAATCGCTGAAGTTGGAGACTTTTATCTCCCTCACCAACTTCAAACATCTGCTATCTGAGCAGCTAACCGATCGCTGCAGCTGTACATAGTCTATCGGTAAATAGCCCACCCAATTTACCTACCTCATCCCCATACTGTTTATATTTATTTACTTTTCTGCTCTTTTGCACACCAGTATCTCTACCTGTACATGACCATCTGATAATTTATCACTCCAGTGTTAATCTGCAAAATTTTAATTATTCGCCTACCTCCTCATGCCTTTTGCACACAATGTATATAGACTCTCTTTTTTTCTACTGTGTTATTGACTTGTTAATTGTTTACTCCATGTGTAACTCTGTGTTGTCTGTTCACACTGCTATGCTTTATCTTGGCCAGGTCGCAGTTGTAAATGAGAACTTGTTCTCAACTAGCCTACCTGGTTAAATAAAGGTGAAAAAATAAAATAAAAGAAAAAATACTTCCAAAGTTGTGGCAAAATGGCTTAAGGACAACAAAGTCAAGGTATTAGAGTGGCCATCACAAACCCCTGACCTCAATCCTTTAGAACATTTGTTGGCAGAACTGAAAAAGCATGTGTGAGGAAGGAGGCCTACAAACCTGATTCAGTTACACCAGCTCTGTTACCAGGAATGGGCCAAAATGCACCCAACTTATTGTGGGATGCTTGTGGAAGGCTACCCAAAACGTTTGACCCAAGTTAAACAATTTAAAGGCAATGCAAACCTCTGACCCACTGGGAATGTGATGAAAGAAATACAACTGAAATAAATAATTCTCTCTACTATTAATCTGACATTTCACATTCTTAAAATAAAGTGGTGATCCTAACTGACCTAAGAAATTTTACTAAGATTAAATGCCAGGAATTGTGAAAACTGAGTGTAAATGTATTTGGCTATGGTGTATGTAAACTTCTGACGTCAACAGTTTATATATACAGTATCATTAAAAATATTGGACACATATTCAATTTTTTTTTTTTTTTTTTTTTACAATTTTCTACATTATAGAATAATAGTGAAGACATCAAAACTGTGAAATAACACATATGGAATCATGTAGTAAACAAAAAAGTGTTAACTTCTTGACGCTACCCATCCCATTAGTGGGATCATTTTCGTCAGCAACCGCTGAATAGCATAGCTCCACAGTCAAATAATATCACAAAAAATATTCATATTCATGAAATCACTATTGCAATATTGCAAAACACATTTTAAACTTTTGTTAATCCACCTGTCGTCTCACATTTTGAAATTATGCTTTACAGCGAAAGCAATCCAAGCATTTGTGTAAGTTTATCGATAGCATAGCAAAACATTATCTACACTAAGCATTAAGTAGCCAGGTCACGAAAATCAGAAAAGCAATCAAATTAATGGTTTACCTTTGATGATCTTTGGATGTTTTCACTCACGAGACTCCCAGTTACACAACAAATGTTCCTTTTGTACAATAAAGATAATTTTTATACCCAAAATACCGATGTTTGTTTGTCGCGTTATGTTCAGAAATCCACAGGAAAGAGAGGTCATGACAACGCAGACGTATATTCCAAATAATATCCATAATGTCCACAGAAACATGTCAAATGTTTTTTATAATAAATCCTCAGGTTGTTATATATATTCGATAATATATCAACCGGGTGTGTAGGTTTTTCAAAAACACCGGGAGAAAGAATGGCCGCTTTACTCACTCTGAGAGCCCCCACCTATCCACTTACGCAATGTGATCCTTCACGCTCCTTTTTCGAAATAAAAGCCTGAAACTATGTCTAAAGACTGTTGACACCTTAGGGAAGCCATGGAAAAAGGAATCTGATTGATATCCCTTTAAATGGAGGATAGGCATGCATAAGAACAGAGAGGTTTCAAAATAAGAGGCACTTCCTGATTGGATTTTCCTCAGGTTTTCGCCTGCAATATCAGTTTTGTTATACTCACAGACAATATTTTTACAGTTTTGGAAACGGTAGAGTGTTTTCTATCCTAATCTGACATTTATATGCATATTATAGTTTCTGGGGCTGAGAAATAGGCAGTTTCAAATGGGTACGTTTTTTAGCCAAAAACGAAAGTACTGCCCCCTACACGCATAAGGTTAAACATATCAAAATATATTTCATATTTGAGATTATTCAAAGTAGCTAGCCTTTGCCTTGATGACAGCTTTGCACACTCTTGGCATTCTCTCAACCAGCTTCATGAGGTAGTCACCTGGAATGGTTTTCTAACAGTCTTGATGGAGTTCCCACACATGCTGAGCACGTGTTGGCTGCTTTTCCTTCACTCTGCGTTCCAACTCATACCAAACCATCTCAATTGGGTTGAGGTTGGGTGATTGTGGAGGCCAGGTCATCTGATGCAGCACTCCATCACTCTCCTTCTTGGTTGAATCAAAAATGACAAACCTCCCGGCATTGACAACTTAGCTGGAAAGCTACTAAGGATGGTGGCTGACTCTATAGCCACTCCCTTCCTGTCATATATTTAATTTTAGCCTTGAGAAATGTCTTTGTCCTCAGGCTTGGAGGGAAGCCAAAGTCATTCCACCACCCAAGAGTGGTAAACGAGCCTTTACTGGTTCTATCTGCCATCTCTTAGCAAACTGTTAGATTCTTTTGTTGACCAAATACAATGCTACTCTGTACACAAATCAACAGACTTTCAGTATGCTTATAGAGAAGGGCACTCAACATGTACTGCACTGACACAAATTACTGATGATTGGGTAGAAGAAATGGACAATAAGATTGTGGGAGATGTACTGTTAGATGTCAGTGCAGCCTTTGATATTGTTGACTATAACTTTTTGTTGGTGAAACTTATGTGTTATGGCTTTTCAACTTCTGCCATATCGTGGATTCAGAGCTATATATCTATTAGAACTCAAAGAGTTTTCTTTAATGGAAGATTTTCTAATGTCAAACATGTAGTGTGGTGTACCACAGGGCAGCTCTTTAGGCCCTCTCCTCTTTTCTATTTTTACCAATGACCTGCCACTGGTATTTAACAAAGCATGTGTCCATGTATGCTGATTCAATCATATACACACCAGAAACCACAGCTAATGAAGTCACTGAAACCCTGAACAAAGAGTTACGGTCTGTTTTGGAAAGGGTGGCCAGTAATAAACTGGTCCTGAACATCTCTAAAACTAAGAGCATTGTATTTAGTACAAATCATTCCCTAAGTTCTAGACCTCAGCTGAATCTGGTAATGAATGCTGTGGCTGTTAAAAGTTACCTTAGATTATAAACTGTCATGGTCAAAGACATAGATTCAAGGGTTGTAAAGATGGGGAGAGGTCTGTCCGTAATAAAGAGATGCTTTTCTGTTTTGACACCACACTCTACAAAACAAGTCCTGCAGGCTCTAGTTTTTTTATATTATCTTGGTTATTGTCCGGTCATTTGGTCAAGTGCTGCAACGAAAGACCTAGTTAAGCTGCAGCCCAGAACAGAACCTTGCATCTTGCTCTTCATTGTAATCAGAGGGCTGATAAAAATACTATGCCAGTCTATCTTGGCTAAGAGTTGAGTAAAAACGGATTGCACCACTTGTTTTTACAAGAAACATTAATACATTGTAAATTGCTTGCATAATCAACACAGCACTGACATGCACACTTACCCCACCAGACATGGCACCATCGGTCTCTTCACATTCCCCAGGTCCATAACAAATTCAAGGAAATGTACAGTATTATACTCCCTTCCGTCTTGTATAGCGTAAGCGAACAGCAAACCTTGTTTAAAAAATAAAAATAAAAATAAAGCAACACCTCACGGCACATCATCTCTCCCCCATGAGACCTACTTGTTGTGTGTAGGTACTGACATGTGACCTACTTGTTGTGTGTAGGTACTGACATGTGACCTACTTGTTGTGTGTAGTTACTGACATGTGACCTACTTGTTGTGTGTAGTTACTGACATGTGACCTACTTGTTGTGTGTAGTTACTGACATGTGACCTACTTGTTGTGTGTAGTTACTGACATGTGACCTACTTGTTGTGTGTAGGTACTGACATGTGACCTACTTGTTGTGTGTAGGTACTGACATGTGACCTACTTGTTGTGTGTAGTTACTGACATGTGACCTACTTGTTGTGTGTAGGTACTGACATGTGACCTACTTGTTGTGTGTAGTTACTGACATGTGACCTACTTGTTGTGTGTAGTTACTGACATGTGACCTACTTGTTGTGTGTAGGTACTGACATGTGACCTACGAGTTGTGTGTAGTTACTGACATGTGACCTACTTGTTGTGTGTAGTTACTGACATGTGACCTACTTGTTGTGTGTAGTTACTGACATGTGACCTACTTGTTGTGTGTAGTTACTGACATGTGACCTACTTGTTGTGTGTAGTTACTGACATGTGACCTACTTGTTGTGTGTAGTTACTGACATGTGACCTACTTGTTGTGTGTAGGTACTGACATGTGACCTACTTGTTGTGTGTAGGTACTGACATGTATGTAGAACTGATATATGCGCACACACTACATGTTAATGTATGTAACTTGTAATATCTTTTTCATTATAGGTTTTGATGTCTCCCCCTCTCATTGTCCCCTTTCAGTGTCTACTTGGTGTCCTCTCAGTGTTTCCTGTCTCCTCTCTCTGTCTCCCCCGTCTCTCCTCGTGTGTGTGTGTGTTATGGATCCCCATTAACTGCTGCCAAGGCAAAATTAAGGCAGTTTTTACCATTTTAAAAACATTACAATGCATTCACAGATTTCAAAACACGCTGTGTACCCTCAAGCTCTCCATCCCTACCACTTATCTACAATACAATATCTATGTGTACTTGTTTGTATAATGCGTATGTTATTGTGTATGCATATGTCTGTGTGTCTTTTTCTTTTCTTTTCTGCTTCACAGTCCCCACTGTTCCATAAGGTGTATTTCTATCTGGTTTTTACATCTGATTCCATTGCTCAAATAACATTTTATTGGTCACATACAAATGGTTAGCAGATATTAATGTGAGTGTAGCGAAATGCTTGTATAAAAAAAGCCTATAGGACGGTAGGAGCAAAATGGGTCGTGGTTGGATTTGCCGAAGGGAGAGCCTTGTATACATCGCGGAAGTTAGAGTAGCAGTGATCCAGCGTATCACCCGCACGAGTGCTACAATCAATATGCTGATAGAATTTAGGTAGCCTTCTCAAATTTCCTTTGCTAAAATCCCCAGCTACAATAAATGCAGCCTCAGGATACATGGTTTGCATAGAATCCAGTGAAGTTCCTTGGGGGCTATCGTGGTATCTGCTTGAGAGGGGAATATACACGGCTGTGACAATAACCGACGAGAATTCTTTGGAGATATGGTCGGCATTTGATTGTATGGAATTCTAGGTTGGGTGAGCAGAAGGACTTGATTTCCAGTATGTTATGATTACATCATGAGTCATTAATCATGAAGCATACACCCCCGTCCTTCTTCTTCCCAGAGATGTTTATTTCTGTTGGCGTGATGAAGAATCCCGGTGGCTGTACCGACTAGGACAACATATCCCGAGAGAGCCATGTTTCCGTAAAACAGAGAATGTTAGTCTCTGGAAAGCAACCCTTGCCCGAATTTCGTCTACCTTGTTGTCTAGGGACTAGACATTGGCGAGTAATATACTCAGATGTGGTGGGTGGTGTGCAAGCCTTCGAAGTCTGACCAGGAGGCCGCTCCGTCTAACTCTTCTGCGGCGACATTGTTTTGGGTCGGTCTCTGGGATTAGATCCAATGTCCTGGGGGGAGGTCCGAACAAAGGATCCACTTCGGGGAAGTCATATTCCTGGTCGTAATGTTGGTAAGTTGACGTCGCTCTGAGATCCAATAGTTCTTTCCGGTTGTATGTAATAACACTTAAGATTTTCTGGGCCATCAATGTAAGAAATATTTCATTAAAAAACAAAATACTGCATAGTTTCCTAAGGACTAGAAGCGAGGCAACCCTCTCTGTCGGCACCATCTTGATAATAACTGCTTGCATCAGTTTCTGGATGTGGAATAGAGTTAGTCTGTTTCTGGACTTGGGGACTGTGAATAGACCCCTGGTGGCATGTATTGTGGGGTATGCATGGGTGTCCGAGCTGTGTGCCAGTAGTTCAAACAGACAGCTTGTGCATTCAACATGTCAATACCTCTCACAAATACAAGTAGTGATGAAATCAATCTCTCCTCCACTTTGAGCCTGTGTACATCCTAGGGCCAGCCATGCTGCCCTATTCTGAGTATATTGCAATTTTCCTAAGTCCCTTTTTGTGGCACCTGACCACAGGACTGAACCTCTCCTCTCTGTGTCTGCTCTCCTCTGTCTTGTATCTTCACTGTGTCTCATCTCAGTAGTTCGTCTGGTCTACGGTCCTGAAGGACCAAGAGTAGAAACCATGTTGTATTGTTGGGACATGGCCCTATCACCACAGAGGGTGTGTCTGTTTTAGCGCAGTAGTAGCTTGGACATTCAGGGAGTTGGATCTCAGAGTGAATTTTATCAAACTGAAGGCAGAGGTTCAAAGACCACAATGCCTTTGGCTTAAAACCAACTACAGCTAGTACCACTGTGTATTTGGCAATGATTTATCCATGCATCTGTGGACACAGAATTGAGATGTCTTTGTATTTTCTTTATTTAACCTTTATTTTACTAGGCAAGTCAGTTAAGAACAAATTCTTATTTACAATGACTGCCCTATCACAGCCTGGAATTGAACCAAGGTCTGTAGTGATGCCTCTAGCACTGAGATGCAGTGCCTTAGCCCATTGCACCACTCGGGAGCCACTGAATAGACCGGATCTGTTGACTATGTGCAACACACATATATACACAGGTTCTGACCTCACTGTAAGTTATGCATGAACACTGGCGCCAAGGAAACAGCAAAATAATTAATTATAAAAGTATTTCTGTTAATTGTTAGTTAGTAATTAATGAGCTAACCTTTGGAGGGACATTATTCATGTTGCGTTTGCATATATGAATATTCACACACTAATTATCTCCCTTGAGGAAACACGTCTCTGTCCACACACACACACACTTTCTCTACCGTCATCTTTCTGTCTGATAGTGGGCAGCTCTAAGCCGATAATAGTGGTGTGTGTACATACAGGGTTATCATGCTCCCATTATATATCACTAAGTACCTGAGAGCTTTTTCCTGCAATCTAGAGCCTTAGAATTAGTCCTAATTCTATGTGGTATGTATGTTTGTATATTTCTGCATAGGGTATTAGCATAACACTTTACCTGTTCAATTGTCATTTTAATGACGGTGTCATTCTGACTGTTGTAAATCACACATCTCAATATACTGCACATACATGCCTAGGATATTACATCTGCATTACAACCCATGGGATCATACCACACATCAATACAGGCCCATATCATGCCATCATAATAAATATAATGTACATATATTATCATAAAGTGCCAGATTACATTTAATCTAAGTATACCTCTTAAGCTGTCTGTGTCCTCGACTGGTGTTTTTTTTTTTTTTAAGAAACAAATTCTCTCTCCTCATATCTGCGTAAAAGATTGAAAGGAATGTGAGTCATTTAGTAATTGCTTGCTTTTCTTAATTATAGTAACTTTGTCAGCCAAGATGGTTAGACGAGCTAACTTGATTGATTAACTATATAGCTGGCTAACTAAAGCCAACGTCATAGAATTACTAAGGGTCTGGTATTACAGAGAAACAAGAAAAAGTTGTATTTATTCATCAAGGAGTCAATAGGCTACATACGTAGCTTAATCAAATTAATTTACAAACATACCTCCTGCAAGTCCTGCCCATCACCGGCAGCTAAAATCAAATGCTGATCAATACCTCATCAACTGGGAGGGGTACGGCCCAGAGAAGCTGGGTTCCTACGTTGGACATCCTGGATGCTTCACTGACCAGGTCACCGTCGGTTCCCTGACCGACCTGCAACGTGTCCCTGTGGTCGTCCCCAAGGCCGGTGTTGTCCCGCTGCTGGCGCAGCACGTTGAGGGGGTACTGTCATGGACCCCCCCACCCCCCCCGGGTACTGTCACGGACCCCCCTCGGGTACTGTCACGGACCGCCCTCAGGTACTGTCAAGGACCCCCCTTGGGTACTGTCACGACCCCCCCCCCCCGCCCGGGTACTGTCACGGACCCCCCCCCACTCGGGTACTGTCACGGACCCCCCTCGGGTACTGTCACGGACCGCCCTCGGGTACTGTCAAGGAACCCCCTTGGGTACTGTCACGGACCCCCCCCCCCCCCCAGTACTGCTGCTCATTCCGTTCACCAGCTCCGGATGTCTGCGTCACTGAACTGGATTTATTACCACCAACACCGGACTGTCTTGTCTCATTACACACAGCTGGTCCCATTCCCCCTGATATACACATACTAATATGTGCCCTCTGTTTCCCATGGTCCTTGTCGGTTATTGTTACCATGTCCATTTGTCGTGTGAGTACCTGTGCTGTTGTATTGTCTTCCATGTTACATGTTATTATTTTTTACAGGTCTCGTCCAGAGTATTATGTTTACACCTTGCTCTTTTGTTTGGGTGGAGAAAACAAAAACCCCTTTTACGTATTCTTGTGCTTGTCTTCAGTCATTATACAACGTGACACATTGATTCTTTAGAGCAGATGTTCCCAAACTGGGGAGCAAGGGGTCGGCCGGCGGGGGTCACCCCTCCCAAAAACTGCAACAAAACAGGAACTCAATCCGGCTTTCAATTTACAATTCATGTGTAATTTCTAAATTGGTTATTGCATCATCAGTTTTCCTTTTGTCATGTCAGTCAGACCTTACAGAACTATTTATACTTGTAAGATATCCAGATCAACTAGCCCATGTCAGCTAATGTTTTTTAGCCCATAGATATTGAAGTACTGTTTAAGTCACTGAAATATCACATGAATACACATTAGACATGGCAAAGTGTATAGAAAACCATGTCATGAACAGTGCTTGTGCCCATAGAAATAGATGTGGTTTGCACACGCGGGGGGGTCTTGGGATGTTCCCCAATGCTAGAAGGGGGGCCTGAGTGAAAAAGTTTGGGAACCCTTGCTTTAGAGTCAAAGAAAAAGGGAAGTGTTTCCTGACAATAAAGAAATACCTTCTCTTTGGTGAACTGAGCGCTGTGTTCAGCTTCATGAATCCAAGTACAGATAACATAATATATTTATCATACAGATTAGATAAGGTACACTAATCAATATCATTGATCAGCACAGACAAGTCCCACTGAACCAGTCATTAACACACACACACATATACTGATATTTCAGATCAAAAGTACAGGTAGCTAGTACTTAAGATGTTATATTGTTGGTTGGTGTGACTACAATAAGGATGATTGAATCTCACTGTTAGTGTCATATCTCCCTGCCAGTGTTCATGAGCCGTCTGGCCGTTGCCGAGAAACACATACTGAATTTTTAACAGGGTCCTCAGCATTAAAATACAATTTCTTGGCCAGACCTAGCTCAATATTTAGGCATCGGATAAGAACGAGACTAGTTCATAGTGTGACCATTAGACTTAACATGTTTCAGACTGAATAGGTTTGTAGTTGCAACAGTTTTGATTAAATGTATCATTTATTGCTCTATCATGCTAATTTCTGTACATTAAGAACCAACAATGTAAAATTTCTGACAATGCTAAAATCTTTTTTAGCTGAAGCTCAGAGTTCTGACACCGGGTCGGTTGCTCGGCAACACAGCTGCTTGCACTATACTGGCAGGGTAGCCTAGTGGTTAGAGTGTTGGACTAGTAACCGGAAGGTTGCAAGTTCAAACCCCCAAGCTGATAAGGTACAAATCTGTTGTTCTGCCACTGAAAAGGGAGTTAACCCACTGTTCCTAGGCCATCATTGAAAATAAGAATTTGTTCTTAACTGAATGCCGTCAGTCAAGAGTATGGAACATACCTATGCTACTCTGTATATATAGCTGTCAATATGGTGGTATTCAAGTTGAGGATAACGCCCTAATTTCACCCCCCCCCTGAGGTTAACTCCCTAATTATCATTTAAAAAATCCCCATTAAAATCAAATCAGTTTAATCTAGATATTTTTTTTTTTTACATTGGATGAGTCTCAAACCACCACATATGCCTGTTTCGCACTTCCCCTGCAGTGAAAGCTGACAGAGCTAGAGCAGTGTTTGTCAGACCCAGAGACATCTCAACAATTGGTCATCTCACAAAATTGCCTGTTGCGTCCGAGCGGTTTGGCCTACACACTATGACTCCTCTGTGGAAGGGTGAGAGTCTCACAAACACGTACATATCAGTTGTTTTGCTTTAGGATGCCCACAGGCTTCACTGAAGGTATCCCGGTACCAGTTTAAAAAATGAATGGAAATACAGACGAAAATAAGGGGTTAAATACATAAAAAAGGATATACATCATTTTTTCAGCATCTTTCTTATCTCTCAGATATAGGACAGACACTTCAGAACAAACTGATTGTGGATTGTTTTTTGGGGGACTATCTGTTATTCAATGCGTTTGTACAGGCTAAGGCAACATAAAACATTTAATCAAATCATTTTTGTATGTCTTTTTCGTATACTTCAAGGGTTCTTAAAATTCAATATCAAATATCTTAGTAACCCCCCTGGATTAGCTAGGTAGCTAGCTAGTCCAGCAATTAGCATTTGCAGCTAGCGAACACGAGTCAGTTGAAATCTAGCTTTTTTATTTATTTTTTATTTCACCTTTATTTAACCAGGTAGGCTAGTTGAGAACAAGTTCTCATTTGCAACTGCGACCTGGCCAAGATAAAGCATAGCAGTGTGAGCAGACAACACAGAGTTACACATGGAGTAAACAATTAACAAGTCAATAACACAGTAGAAAACAAAGGGGGAGTCTATATACAATGTGTGCAAAAGGCATGAGGAGGTAGGCGAATAATTACAATATTGCAGATTAACACTGGAGTGATAAATGATCATCAGATGGTCATGTACAGGTAGAGATATTGGTGTGCAAAAGAGCAGAAAAGTAAATAAATAAAAACAGTATGGGGATGAGGTAGGTGAAAATGGGTGGGCTATTTACCAATAGACTATGTACAGCTGCAGCGATCGGTTAGCTGCTCAGATAGCTGATGTTTGAAGTTGGTGAGGGAGATAAAAGTCTCCAACTTCAGCGATTTTTGCAATTTTTGCAAAAAAAACATTAGGGATGATCAGTGAGATACACCTGCTGGAGCGCGTGCTACGGATGGGTGTTGCCATCGTGACCAGTGAACTGAGATAAGGCAGAGCTTTACCTAGCATGGACTTGTAGATGACCTGGAGCCAGTGGGTCTGGCGATGAATATGTAGCGAGGGCCAGCCGACTAGAGCATACAAGTCGCAGTGGTGGGTGGTATAAGGTGCTTTAGTGACAAAACGGATGGCACTGTGATAGACTGCATCCAGTTTGCTGAGTAGAGTGTTGGAAGCCATTTTGTAGATGACATCGCCGAAGTCGAGGATCGGTAGGATAGTCAGTTTTACTAGGGTAAGCTTGGCGGCGTGAGTGAAGGAGGCTTTGTTGCGGAATAGAAAGCCGACTCTTGATTTGATTTTCGATTGGAGATGTTTGATATGAGTCTGGAAGGAGAGTTTGCAGTCTAGCCAGACACCTAGGTACTTATAGATGTCCACATATTCTAGGTCGGAACCATCCAGGGTGGTGATGCTAGTCGGGCATGCGGGTGCAGGCAGCGATCGGTTGAAAAGCATGCATTTGGTTTTACTAGCGTTTAAGAGCAGTTGGAGGCCACGGAAGGAGTGTTGTAGGCATTGAAGCTTGTTTGGAGGTTAGATAGCACAGTGTCCAATGACGGGCCGAAAGTATATAGAATGGTGTCGTCTGCGTAGAGGTGGATCAGGGAATCGCCCGCAGCAAGAGCAACATCATTGATATATACAGAGAAAAGAGTCGGCCCGAGAATTGAACCCTGTGGCACCCCCATAGAGACTGCCAGAGGACCGGACAGCATGCCCTCCGATTTGACACACTGAACTCTGTCTGCAAAGTAATTGGTGAACCAGGCAAGGCAGTCATCCGAAAAACCGAGGCTACTGAGTCTGCTGATAAGAATCGCAGTCGGCCAGGTCGCAGTTGCAAATGAGAACTTGTTCTCAACTAGCCTACCTGGTTAAATAAAGGTGAAAATAAAAAAAAATAAAAAAGAATATGGTGATTGACAGAGTCGAAAGCTAACAGGCAAAGGAAGGTAGCTAGTCAATAAATGTGGTTTTGTTTCACTTAGCTAGGTATCTTTCTTGCTAGCTAGCAAACATAAAGTTATACCAGTCAGATGAGAGCTAACATTGGATAGGTAGCTAACCAACAAGCAAGGAAAGCTAGCTATATTTTGCTGTATTCATAATGTGTAAATTGCTGACCTAGACTTCTTGCGTGTAATCAGAGCACAAACAAATATGCACAAATAAGCGCCCTTGGCTGCTATGATAGCCAGCTAACGTTAGCTAGGTAATGTTAGCCAACGTAAGACTGTAACATTAGCTGACGCGTATGACCTGTTCATGCACCAAAATATATTGAACTTTCTTACACAAAACATAGCTAGCTATCGTTAGTTATGTTAAGTTTAAAACCCTCCAAACTTTGGGAAACTGACAAGATGCCCACATTTATTAGCATTGCTAGCTACAATCATTGAGATGCATTGCTCACGTTTACTACCAAACTAGCTAGTTAGGTGGCCAATAGTACTCCAACAAAACTGTACCACAACTCAATGTTTAATATATTATAGCTACATTCTTCCACAAGACATACAGTAAGCTGGCTAAAAAGGTTCAAAGCAGGATCAAAGCCAATGCCACATTTTGGGAAACTGTCACACTGCTCACTAGCTACCTTACAATGCATGCAATGGGCATTGCAAAATGGTTGGCTACTCCATAGACAAAGCTACGGTAAGACAAGGTACCCAGATTTCAGACAGGACAAACACTACATTTCCTCGACTAAGAACAATCAAGACGACAACACAAACCATAGTCGAGAAAACAAATAGCTTTGTTAAGAAACAGTAAGCTAGTTATGAATTATGTCAACGACGGACTCAAATCGGTCTTATGTAGCAAAATTAGAAATGGCGTTTTTTACATTGGATAAAAGTAAAGAGTTAAAAGTACAGTTAAAAAATTGTATATCACATTACAGTAGAGGAACAATAGGAAATCAATGTTGCTTTGAAAGTTGATTAACTTGTAACCTCACTTTTGAGAAAATGGTCTCAAAAGTGAGTTTGGTACTGTTTTTGGAGAGCTACTACTACTACTACTATTACTATTGGAGAGCTCTTCTTCGTCTACACCCATTCAGCAGCATTCACACCCTTTTACACTTAACCCCACCCAGCTCTTTAAGGGTTGATCTCAGTGTTCTGTACTAACAACAAAAGTCAAGCACCCATGCTAACTTGCTAGCTACTTTCAGACACAAATGACAGAACAGCTCACTGAACATTACTTGCCCTAGCAACGTTGGTTAGGCTGTTATGTTATCCAGAGCGTTGGTGACTGCAACTGTGCTGTCAGATTGCTCGTTTGTAAATTCCAAACGTGGCGCTCTCGGCACGTTCAGAGTGCACACCAGACGCTCTGGCCGATGAGTAGGGTTGATCCGAATGTTCGGACCTCACAATGGCAGTCAAGCGTCCAAGCTAACTGGCTAACATTGGCTAGCCTCTAGTGACTCCCCATCCCGCATGAGGGAGCGTAATCATCGACTGACACTAATTAGCATAACGCAACGGACATAAATATTCCTAGAAAATATTCCTATTCATGAAAATCACAAGTGAAATATATTGAGAAAAATCTCTGATTTTCAAAATATGCTTTACAGCCAAAGCTAGACAAGCATTTGTGTAAGTTTATCGATAGCCTAGCATAGCATTTTGTCCAGCTAGCAGCAGGTAACTTGGTCACGGAAATCAGAAAAGCAATCAAATTAAATCGTTTACCTTTGATGAGCTCCCAGTTAGATAACCAATGTTCCTTTTTTCCAAAAAATAATATTTTTGTGGGCGAAATAGCTCCGTTTGTTCTTCACGTTTGGCTGAGAAATCGCCCGGAAATTGCAGTCACGAAAACGCAGAAGAATATTCCAAATTAGCTCCATAATATCGACAGAAACATGGCAAACGTTGTTTATAATCAATCCTCAAGGTGTTTTTCAAATATCTATTTGATAATATATCAACCGGGACTGGTGGCTTCTTAGTAGGATAGAGAGAAACAATGGTCGCATTTGTCCTTTACGCACAAAATACTCTGAGAGACTTCAACTGACCACTGACGCAATGTTGACGTTTAGGCACATTTTTCAAAATAAAAGCCTGAAACTATGTATTGTGACACTAGACACATTAGGGAAGCCATAGAAAAAGGAATCTGGTTGATAGCCCATTCACTGCTCAATAGGGACGCATAGGAACGCAGAGCCATCTAAATAAGAGTCCCGTCCTGTTTGGATTTTTCTCAGGCTTTCGCCTGCAACATCAGTTCTGTTATACTCACAGACAATATGTTTACAGTTTTGGAAACTTTAGAGTGTTTTCTATCCTAAACTGTCAATGATACGCATATTCTAGCATCTTGTCCTGACAAAATATCCCGTCTACTATGGGAACGTTATTTTTCAAAAAATGAAAATACTGCCCTCTAGTCATAAAAGGCTAGCTTGCTAGCAACTTCCAGACACATAATGAGAGAACACCCCACTCTGACCATTTTACTCTCCCTAGCAGAGCTGGTTAGACTGTTTTCCTGTTTTCCAAAGTGTTAGTGACAAACTGTGCTGCTGGTAACATTTGAATTACACTTTTTTTGCCAACGTTTATTGACACCGGCCATATTCAACGGGTGTTGAGTGTTCATCACTTTTTCTGCACTCTAGCACACTCGGACAAGAGTGCTCTGAAATCAGAGTAGATGGCCAGACTCAATTTACGAACGCACTCAAAAAGGTTACTTGCATAGTGGAGTCTTTTTTTTAAAGACATGTAAAACAATTAACCATAAACTCATGATCTTACTACCCTGCATGAATCTGCAGGTAGCTAACCAACCAGGTTAGGTTATAGCTAGTCAAGCAAATGTCTCTTTCTGTCAAAATTAGAAACATGGATTATCTGAAAATGTGGCTAGCTAGACTATCTTATCTTTATACATCATTCATGGATGGACACGTCTCGTGTCAGATGCTATGGTTTCCCTTAGTTTGAAGATGTAATCAGGAGACAGGTGTTTTCTAAATCTTAGCTGTCATACTCGAATTTCACTGATTTCAAAGCTTGGTTCTCCAGAAAGAGCACCACTTATGCAGTTTTAGTACACGGTACATCAAAAAAGCAACGTTAAACAGGATTACCTAGACATATTGACCAGGTCAAATAGACAGAAGCATGCTATATGGCAGACCAATCCAAACTCATCTCTCAGCATGTTCAGCCCACTCATAATCTCAGCCAAGGATTGCTTCCTTTTTCTGTGGCTAAACCTACTAGGCTCGTAATTTAACAATTGTTTTCGTATTTACAGATGTCATAGAAGTTTGTTATTAAGGCACATGAAAAACATATATAATAATGAAAGTTCACATGTTGGAGAAGGCATTTCTGCCAAAAAACACATTTGAATAAAAATGAAAACATTTACGTTCAAACCGCTGTCCTGTTGTCATGTGTCCTACCTCTCCGGTCTCTAGGTCACCAGGCTGCTCATTAAGGTGCACACCTGACACCTGCGTGTTGTCAGACTCCATCACCTCCCTGATTCGTTCCTTCCCCAGGCATTATTGTTTCTGTTCCAGTGTTAAGTCTGTGCGCTCTTAGTGTTTCTTGTTTTGTATAATGTTCCATTTATTTTATTAAAACACTCACTCCCTGAACTTGCTTCTCGACTCTCAGCGCACATCGTTACACCTGAGAAGTAGTGACCCACGACTTACGCCTAGTTTCCTGAAACGGGTCACATACAGTGCCTTGCAAAAGTATTCGCCCCCCTTGGTGTTTTTCCTATTTGGTTGCATTACAACCTGTAATTTAAATTCATTTTTATTTGGATTTTAGGTAATGGACATACACAAAATAATCAAAATTGGTGAAATTAAATAAAAATAAAAATTTGTTTAATAAAATCTAAACAATAAAAATACGGAAAAGTGGTGCGTGTGTATGTTTTCACCCCCTTTGCTATGAAGCCCCTAAATAAGATCTGGTGCAACCAACTACCTTCAGAAGTCACATAATTAGTTAGATAGCACAAGGTGGACTATTTGAGTGTCACATGATCTCAGTATATATACACCTGTTCTGAAAGGCCACATAGTCTGCAAAACCACCAAGCAAGTGGCACCATGAAGACCAAGGAGCTTTCCAAACAGGTCAGGGACAAAGTTGTGGAGAAGTACAGATCAGGGTTGGGTTATAAAAGAATATCCGAAACTTTGAACACCCCACGGAGCATTATTAAATCCATTATAAAAAAATGGAAAGAATATGGCACCACAACAAACCTGCCAAGAGAGGGCCGCCCACCATAACTCATGGACCACTAAAGGAGGGCGTTAATCAGAGAGGCAACAAAGAGAACCCTGAAGGAGCTGCAAAGCTCCACAGCAGAGATTGGAGTATCTGTCCATAGAACCACTTTAAGCCGTACACTCCACCGAGCAGGGCTTTATGGAAGAGTGGCCAGAAAAAAGCCACTGCTTAAAGAAGAAAATAAGCAAAGACATTTGGTGTTCGCCAAAGACATGTGGGAGAATACCCACATATATGAAAGAAGGTACCCTGGTCAGATGAGACTAAAATTGAGCTTTTGGGCTATCAAGGAAAACGCGATGTCTGGCGCAAACCCAACACCTCTCATCACCCCGAGAATACCATCCCCGTGAATCATGGTGGTGGCAGCACAATGCTGTGGGGATGTTTTTCATCAACAAGGACTGGGAAACTGATCAGAATTGAAGGAATGATGGATGGCACTAAATACAGGGAAAATCTTGAGGGAAACCTGAGATTAGAGACTGGGACGGAGGTTCACGTTCCAGCAGGACAATGACCCCAAGCATTCCACTAAAGCAACACTCGAGTGGTTTAAGGGAGACATTTAAATGTCTTGGAATGGCCTAGTCAAAGCTCAGACCTCAATCTAATTGAGAATCTGTGGTATGACTTAAAGATTACTGTACACCAGTGGAACCCATCCAACTTGAAGGAGCTGGAGCAGTTTTGCCTTGAAGAATGGGCAAAAATCCCAGTGGCTAAATGTGCCAAGCTTGTAGAGACATACCCCAAGAGACTTGCAGCTGTAATTGCTGTGAAAGGTGGCTCTACAAAGTAGAAGGAATAGTAATGCACGCTCAAGTTCTCTGTTTTTTCTTGTGGCAGATGGTTTCCAGTTGATCCTGGCATTCTGAAACTCCAACACACGAGGGTTGATGTGTGACAGTACATTGGAGTGTTTAGTTAAAAACACGCCATCTTCTGCTGCATCGTCAGTCTGATGTTATTCCTCCTCCATTATAGGAATAAGCTGGTCCCATTCTCAACAGTAGAGAAATTCACTCTCTGTTGGTAGACCTAGGCATCTCCCACAACTTCAACACCAGTGACCGTGCATTCTCGGAAGAGCCAGTGTTTCCTAACATATGCTTGGTCCTGTCTCTCTCTAGCTATTTTCTCTTGGTCAGCCCCCAAATGGAACAACTCACCCTTAGTATACTCCGGCTCAAACCGATATAGCACAACAGTACCATTCTGAAAATAAGGCAGGTCTCCAATTTCCTCTTCGTTCTTGATCTGAAATTCATTAATTTAATAACATTTGACGAAGGCAACAAATACTGAGGGAGTGAGAACAGAAATTTGTTTACATCCTTCAATCACGCCCACCCCGGAAATCCCAAACTAGGTTCCGACTCACGGTTCGCATTAAGCTACTTCCTGGATGTCAATATGAAAATAACAAAATATATTGGTGAAGATTAGCCTACTGAAATGAGTTTGCTGATAAATTCTGTCAAAAGTCATTACAAGAAAATGAAGGTCATGGGAGGCCAGAGCGATGTGTTTGGGAGGTATTTATGAAGGACTGATGTCGCAAGGGGTTTCTATGTGGAAGGAGGGGGTAGAATCAGCTTATTACCTATAATATAAATACGCAATAAACCTAAAAACTATCTGGGGTGTTATAAAGAGCCTCAAAGTATTTTTGGGTGAAATGTAATGCATTAACAGCAAAATGCTCTGAATAAGAGCGTCTGCTAAATCACTTACATGTATATAATATAGTAGTCTAGCAGCCTTAGTCATATTTATAGTAACTTAGCAGGTGTATCTCTCTATATAATATAGTAGCCTAGCAGCCTTAGCTCACTAGATAATAGAGTGTCCTAGCCGCCTTAACTCTCTATATAATATGGTAGCATATCTCTCTTATTAGTAGCCTAGGAGCATTATCTCTCTATATAATATAGTAGCCTAGCAGCATCCTTGTCTCTATTTATAGTAGACTAGCAGCCTTATCGCTCTTTATAATATAGTAGTCTAGCAGTCATATCTCTCTTTATAGTAGTCTAGTAGCATTATCTCTCTCTATAATAGCCTAGCAACTTATTGGCAAATGTACTGCAAATTAAGAAAGCATGTAATTAAACTAAATAAAAACAAACTATACTATGAAACAAAGATGATATATAGTAAAAAGCTTTTTGGCACCTTAAATTAAATTTTGTGAAAAAAAGCCAACTTGAATCCATCATTCATTGAATCAGATGGCTCATTCATCACAAAAACCCACTGATATTGCCAACTACTTTAACGAGTTTTTCATTGGCAAGATAAGCAAACTTTGGGATAGCATGCCAGCAGCAAACGCTGACACTACACATCCAAGTATGTCGGACTAAATTATGAAAGACAATAATTTTATTTTTGAATTCTGTAAAGTGAGTGTGGAAGGAGTGAAAAAATTATTGTTGTCTATCAACAATGACAAGCCACTGGGGTCTGACAAGCTGGATAGAAAATTACTCAGGATAACAGCAGACAAAATTGTCACTCCTATTTGCCACATATTTAAGCCTACTAGAAAGTTTGTGCCCTCAGGCCTGGAGAGAAGCTAAAGTCATTCCGCTACCCAAGAATAGTAAAGCCCCCTTTACTGGCTTAAATAGCTGACCAATCAGCCTGTTACCAACCCTTAGTAAAGGTCTGGAAAAGGTCTGGAAAAATGATGATTGGATGAGAGAAATTCAGAGCGGCTTTTGACATTATCGATCATAGTCTGCTGCTGGAATAACATATGTGTTATGGCTTTACACCCCCTGCTATATTGTGGATAAAGATTTACCTGTCTAACAGAACACAGAGGGTGTTCTTTAATGGAAGCCTCTCAAACATAATCCAGGTAGAATCAGGAATTCCTCAGGGCAGCTGTTTAGGTCCCTTGCTTTTTTCAATCTTTACTAACGACATGCCACTGAGTAAAGCCAGTGTGTCTACATGTGCGGATGACTCAACGCTATACACGTTAGCTACTACAGCGACGGAAATGATTGCAACACTTAAAGAGTTGCAGATAGTTTCAGAGTGGGTGGCAAGTTAGCCCCAAATATTTCTAAAACCTAAAAATCATTGTATTAAACCATAAAACTCGTAATAAATGATGTGGAAATTGAGCAAGTTGAGATGACCTAACTGCTTGGAGTAACCCTGGAGTGTAAACTGTCATGGTCAAAACCTATTGACACAACAGTAGCTAAGATGGGGAGAGTCTGTCCATAATAAAGCGCAGCTGTGCCTTTTTCACAGCCTTTAACAAGGCAGGCCCTGGTTTTGGCACACCTTGACTACTGTTCAGTCGTGTGGTCAGGTGCTGCAAAAAAAGGAAAATTTAAATTGGCTCAGAACAGGGCAGTACGGCTGGCTCTTGGATGTACACAGAGAGCTAATATTAATACTATGCATGTCAATCTCTCCTGGCTCAAAGTGGAGGAGAGACTGACTTCATCACTACTTGTTTTTATGAGAGGTATTGATATGTTGAATGCACCAAGTTGTCTGAATGCACCAAGCTGTCTGCTGGCACACAGCTCAGACAACCATGCATACTCCACAATACATGTCACAAGTCCAGAACAGACTATGGGAGGCACATAGTCCTGCATAGAGCCATGACTACATGGAACTCTATTCCACATCAAGTAACTGATGCAGGCAGTACATTTTTATTTAACAAACAGATACAAATACACCTTATGGAACAACAGGGACTGTGAAGCATCACAAAAATAGGCAAATACCCATATACAGTGCTTCAGAAGATATGATATGCATATAACTGGTAGATTTGGATAGAAACCACTCAAAGTTTCCAAAACTGTTAAAATAGTGTCTGTGAGTATTACAGAACTGATTTGGCAGGCGAAAACCTAAGAAAAATCCATTCAGGAAGTATTTTTTGTTTGTTGGTTTTGTAGTTTTCTATTCAATGCCATTACAGTATCCATTGACTTAGGACTCATATATGCCTTCCACTAGATGTTAACAGTCTTTAGAAATTGTTTCAGACTTGTATTCTTATAAATGAGGTAGTAAGACCAGTCTGAATGAGTGGACCCTGACGTGTCACAGAGCTTTTTCATGCGCAATCCCAAGAGAGTGCATTTGTTGTTTACCTTTTATATTGACGATGTTATTGTCTGGTTGAAATATTATAGATCATTTAGGCTAAAAACAACCTGAGGATTGAATATAAACATCGTTTGACATGTTTCTATGAACTTTACGGATACAATTTGGATTTTTTTGTCTGCCTGTTTTGACTGCGGATTTTTGAAGAAAACGCGCAAACAAAATGGAGGTTTTTGGATATAAAGAGACTTTATCGAACAAAAGGAACATTTATTGAGTAAATGAATGTCTTCTGAGTGCCACCATATGAATATCTTCAAAGGTAAGGGATTATCTCTATTTCTGAGTTTTGAAACTCTTCTGCTTGGCTGGTAACTGTTTGTAATAATTTGTCAACTGGGCTATGTTCTCAAATTATCGTAAGGTATGCTTTCCCCCGAAAAGCATTTTATAAATCTGACACCGTGGTTCGATTAACAAGAAGTTCATCTTTAAACCTATGTAAAATATGTTTTGTTTTCTGGCTTTTGTTTCTCTCCCTCTAAAAGCAAAAACAATTCTACATAACAAACTGGCTAAGTTTACAAATTAGTAAGAATGT
Organism: Oncorhynchus kisutch; assembly: GCF_002021735.2. Taxonomy (NCBI): domain Eukaryota; kingdom Metazoa; phylum Chordata; class Actinopteri; order Salmoniformes; family Salmonidae; genus Oncorhynchus; species Oncorhynchus kisutch. The sequence continues at coordinate 119,383 of NW_022262469.1, forward strand.
CTCACCTCATGTTCAAGAATTTCCTTTTATTCAGATTACAACCACTCACTTTCAGTTATTTGAAAATTGAAATAATCTCCAAAATATTATTATTGTGACCTTCGGTTCTGTTAGTAGAGGAACGTGTTTGTTTCCTGGTCGTGTATTTCAGTTGTACATTTTTCGTCCCCCGTGTTTTGGGCCATTATTGTTGTGCATTAAAGAGCACAGCATTGCACTCTCTGTCTCCTGCGTCTGACTCCACACCCACGACACCCGGAGCGTTACACTTTTAAACATTCCCAGAGGCATGGATTATTAGAACCTACTGCAGGCCTAAAACCTATGGGTGCAAACATTTATTTTATGCATTTATTTTTTATTTCACCTTTATTTAACCAGGTAGGCTAGTTGAGAACAAGTTCTCATTTGCAACTGCGACCTGGCCAAGATAAAGCATAGCAGTGTGAGCATACAACAAAGAGTTACACATGGAGTAAACAATTAACAAGTCAATAACACAGTAGAAAACAAAGGGGGGGTCTATATACAATGTGTGCAAAAGGCATGAGGAGGTAGGCAAATAATTACAATTTTGCAGATTAACACTGGAGTGATAAAAGATCAGATGGTCATGTACAGGTAGAGATATTGGTGTGCAGAAGAGCAGAAAAGTAAATAAATAAAAACAGTATGGGGATGAGGTAGGTGAAAAGGGTGGGCTATTTACCAATAGACTATGTACAGCTGCAGCGATCGGTTAGCTGCTCAGATAGCTGATGTTTGAAGTTGGTGAGGGAGATAAAAGTCTCCAACTTCAGCGATTTTTGCAATTCGTTCCAGTCACAGGCAGCAGAGTACTGGAACGAAAGGCGGCCAAATGAGGTGTTGGCTTTAGGGATGATCAGTGAGATACACCTGCTGGAGCGCGTGCTACGGATGGGTGTTGCCATCGTGACCAGTGAGCTGAGATAAGGCGGAGCTTTACCTAGCATAGACTTGTAGATGACCTGGAGCCAGTGGGTCTGGCGACGAATATGTAGCGAGGGCCAGCCGACTAGAGCATACAAGTCGCAGTGGTGGGTGGTATAAGGTGCTTTAGTGACAAAACGGATGGCACTGTGATAGACTGCATCCAGTTTGCTGAGTAGAGTGTTGGAAGCCATTTTGTAGATGACATCGCCGAAGTCGAGGATCGGTAGGATAGTCAGTTTTACTAGGGTAAGCTTGGCGGCTTGAGTGAAGGAGGCTTTGTTGCGGAATAGAAAGCCGACTCTTGATTTGATTTTCGATTGGAGATGTTTGATATGAGTCTGGAAGGAGAGTTTGCAGTCTAGCCAGACACCTAGGTACTTATAGACGTCCACATATTCTAGGTCGGAACCATCCAGGATGGTGATGCTAGTCGGGCATGCAGGTGCAGGCAGCGACCGGTTGAAAAGCATGCATTTGGTTTTACTAGCGTTTAAGAGCAGTTGGAGGCCACGGAAGGAGTGTTGTATGGCATTGAAGCTTGTTTGGAGGTTAGATAGCACAGTGTCCAAAGACGGGCCGAAAGTATATAGAATGGTGTCGTCTGCGTAGAGGTGGATCAGGGAATCGCCCGCAGCAAGAGCAACATCATTGATATACACAGAGAAAAGAGTCGGCCCGAGAATTGAACCCTGTGGCACCCCCATAGAGACTGCCAGAGGACCGGACAGCATGCCCTCCGATTTGACACACTGAACTCTGTCTGCAAAGTAATTGGTGAACCAGGCAAGGCAGTCATCCGAAAAACCGAGGCTACTGAGTCTGCCGATAAGAATATGGTGATTGACAGAGTCGAAAGCCTTGGCAAGGTCGATGAAGACGGCTGCACAGTACTGTCTTTTATCGATGGCGGTTATGATGTCGTTTAGTACCTTGAGTGTGGCTGAGGTGCACCCATGACCGGCTCGGAAACCAGATTGCACAGCGGAGAAGGTACGGTGGGATTCGAGATGGTCAGTGACCTGTTTGTTGACTTGGCTTTCGAAGACCTTAGATAGGCAGGGCAGGATGGATATAGGTCTGTAACAGTTTGGGTCCAGGGTGTCTCCCCCTTTGAAGAGGGGGATGACTGCGGCAGCTTTCCAATCCTTGGGGATCTCAGACGAGATGAAAGAGAGGTTGAACAGGCTGGTAATAGGGGTTGCGACAATGGTGGCAGATAGTTTCAGAAATAGAGGGTCCAGATTGTCAAGCCCAGCTGATTTGTACGGGTCCAGGTTTTGCAGCTCTTTCAGAACATCTGCTATCTGGATTTGGGTAAAGGAGAACCTGGAGAGGCTTGGGCGAGGAGCTGCGGGGGGGGCGGAGCTGTTGGCAGAGGTTGAAGTAGCCAGGCGGAAGGCATGGCCAGCCGTTGAGAAATGCTTATTGAAGTTTTCGATAATCATGGATTTATCAGTGGTGACCTTGTTACCTAGCCTCAGTGCAGTGGGCAGCTGGGAGGAGGTGCTCTTGTTCTCCATGGACTTCACAGTGTCCCAGAACTTTTTGGAGTTGGAGCTACAGGATGCAAACTTCTGCCTGAAGAAGCTGGCCTTAGCTTTCCTGACTGACTGCGTGTATTGGTTCCGGACTTCCCTGAACAGTTGCATATCACGGGGACTATTCGATGCTATTGCAGTCCGCCACAGGATGTTTTTGTGCTGGTCGAGGGCAGTCAGGTCTGGGGTGAACCAAGGGCTGTATCTGTTCTTAGTTCTGCATTTTTTGAACGGAGCATGCTTATCTAAAATGGTGAGGAAGTTACTTTTAAAGAATGACCAGGCATCCTCAACTGACGGGATGAGGTCAATGTCCTTCCAGGATACCCGGGCCAGGTCGATTAGAAAGGCCTGCTCACAGAAGTGTTTTAGGGAGCGTTTGACAGTGATGAGGGGTGGTCGTTTGACTGCGGCTCCGTAGCGGATACAGGCAATGAGGCAGTGATCGCTGAGATCCTGGTTGAAGACAGCGGAGGTGTATTTGGAGGGCCAGTTGGTCAGGATGACGTCTATGAGGGTGCCCTTGTTTACAGAGTTAGGGTTGTACCTGGTGGGTTCCTTGATGATTTGTGTGAGATTGAGGGCATCTAGCTTAGATTGTAGGACTGGCGGGGTGTTAAGCATATCCCAGTTTAGGTCACCTAACAGAACAAACTCTGAAGCTAGATGGGGGGCGATCAATTCACAAATGGTGTCCAGGGCACAGCTGGGAGCTGAGGGGGGTCGGTAGCAGGCGGCAACCGTGAGAGACTTGTTTCTGGAGAGAGTAATTTTCAAAATTAGTAGTTCGAACTGTTTGGGTATGGACCTGGAAAGTATGACATTACTTTGCAGGCTATCTCTGCAGTAAACTGCAACTCCTCCCCCTTTGGCAGTTCTATCTTGACGGAAGATGTTATAGTTGGGTATGGAAATCTCTGAATTTTTGGTGGCCTTCCTGAGCCAGGATTCAGACACAGCAAGGACATCAGGGTTAGCAGAGTGTGCTAAAGCAGTGAGTAAGACAAACTTAGGGAGGAGGCTTCTGATGTTGACATGCATGAAACCAAGGCTTTTTCGAACACAGAAGTCAACAAATGAGGGTGCCTGGGGACATGCAGGGCCTGGGTTTACCTCCACATCACCCGCGGAACAGAGAAGGAGTAGTATGAGGGTGCGGCTAAAGGCTATCAAAACTGGTCGCCTAGAGCGTTGGGGACAGAGAATAAGAGGAGCAGGTTTCTGGGCATGGTAGAATATATTCAGGGCATAATGCGCAGACAGGGGTATGGTGGGGTGCGGGTACAGCGGAGGTAAGCCCAGGCACTGGGTGATGATGAGAGAGGTTGTATCTCTGGACATGCTGGTAGTAATGGGTGAGGTCACCGCATGTGTGGGAGGTGGGACAAAGGAGTTATCAGGGGTATGAAGAGTGGAACTAGGGGCTCCATTGTGAACTAAAACAATGATAACTAACCTGAACAACAGTATACAAGGCATATTGACATTTGAGAGAGACATACAGCGAGGCATACAGTAATCACAGGTGTTGAATTGGGAAAGCTAGCTAAAACAGTAGGTGAGACAACAGCTAATCAGCTAGCACAACAACAGCAGGTAAAATGGCGTAGACTAGGCAACGGGGCCAACAGATAAAAGAAACAAGCAGAATGGAGTACCGTGATTTATGGACAGTCCAGCGTGCATCAGCTATGTAGCCAAGAGATCAGTGTCCAGGGGGCAGCGGTGGATGGGGAAGGGAAGCTGGACTGGCGAGTGTTATCCAGGTTAAAAAAAACGAACAATGACTAAATAGCTTGTAGCTAGTTAGCTGGTTAGCTTCTGGAGGTTCTTGAGTGTGTTCTAAAAATAAATAAAAAATAATAGCGATTCCGTATCACATTGGGTGAGGCAGGTTTCCGGAAGGTATAAACAAATTAAAAGTCAAAAGAGATAGAAAGTAAATATGGGTCCGGTGGGCGTTTGGGACGCGGCGATTCAGGCGGTTAGCAGGCCTGTGCTAACAAGCTAACAGTTTGTAGGCCCGGGCTAGACAAGGTAGCAGTTAGCGGACCGGAGCTGGACAAGCTAGCAGTTAGCAGGCCGAATTAGCAAGCAGGGAGATAGCGAGGGCTAGAGAGTTAGCCTTTGGGGGACGTCGCGATGGGGTGAGTCTGTTTATTCCTCTTCATGCGGTGACATCGATAGACCGGTCGTGGGCCCGGGTATTGTAGCTCAGGAGTATGCTACGGTGGTAGCGCAGGCCGGGCTAGCTTCAAGCTAAGTGGGTGGAAACGCTAGCCAGGGGTAATCATCCGGGGTTGCGGTTTAGCTAGATAGCTAGTTGTGAAGATCCAGCGTATTTGGAAGCTTAGGTTTAGCAAAATGTTTTTAAAGGGATAGCTATGTAAAAAACGAAAAATATGTAAAAAACGAAAAATAAACAAAATATAAACAAAATATACAGGGACACGACACGACAGGACGACTTACTGCTACGCCATCTTGGATCTCTTTCATGATGGGCTATTAGCAGGACAATAGACTCTTCAACCATTACAAAATGATAGCTCGGCGTAAAAAAATCCCCCCAACCTGTATTAATTAAGTACTCTAAAGTTTTACATTTCTAACTCCAAACATCATAAAACCGCAAAATGTCGGGTAAAGCATGTATTGTACAGTATTTCTTCATCAACATAGTTGTGCTTCAGTTAACCTCTAGCGACGAGCAATCCCGTATCCGGGAGCGTAATCATAGCTTCAGGCGCATTACCATAACGCAACGTTTCCTATTCATGCAAATGAAATTCAATCGCAAATTAAATGAAATAAATATATTGAAACACAAGCTTAGCCGTTTGTTAACAACACTGTCATCTCAGATTTTCAAAATATGCTTTTCAACAAAAGCTACACAAGCATTTGTGTAAGAGTATTGATAGCATAGCATAGCATTAAGCCTAGCATTCAGCAGGCAACATTTTCACAAAAACAAGAAAAGCATTCAAATAAAATAATTAACCTTTGAAGAACTTCGGATGATTTCAATGACGAGACTCTCAGTTAGATAGCAAATGTTCATTTTTTCAAAAAACATTATTTGTGTTGGCGAAATAGCTCCGTTTTGTTCATCACGTGATGAACAAAACGGAGCTATTTCGCCAACACAAATAATATTTTTTGAAAAAATGAACATTTGCTATCTAACTGAGAGTCTCGTCATTGAAATCATCCGAAATTCTTCAAAGGTTAATTATTTTATTTGAATGCTTTTCTTGTTTTTGTGAAAATTGGCTAAGAAAAAGACCGGAAAATGCAGTCACTACAACGCCAAACTTTTTTCCAAATTAGCTACATAATATCGACAGAAATACGGCAAACGTTGTTTAGAATCAATCCTCAAGGTGTTTTTCACATATCTATTCGATAATATATCAGTCGTGACAGTTGGTTTCTCATCAGAAGCGATCGAAAAAATACTGCAGCTGGAGATTACGCAATAATTGCAGCGGAGGACACCAAGTGACCACCTGGTAGATGTAGTCTCTTATGGTCAATCTTCCAATGATATGCCTACAAATACGTCACAATGCTGTCGACACCTTGGGGAAGCGACAGAAAGCCTAAGCTCATTCGTGGCCCATTCATAGCCATATAAGGAGTCATTGGCATGAGGCAGTTAAAAAAAATGCGGCACTTCCTGATTGGATTTTTTATCTGGGTTTCGCCTGTAACATCAGTTCTGTGGCACTCACAGACATTATCTTTGCAGTTTTGGAAACGTCAGATTGTTTTCTTTCCAAAGCTGCCAATTATATGCATAGTCAAGCATCTTTTCATGACAAAATATCTTGTTTAAAACGGGAACGTTTTTCATCCAAAAATTCAAATAGCGCCCCCTATATCCAAGAAGTTAATAAAATAATTATAAAAATACTCTTTTAAAATGCAGAGATTTATTTCAACTATCAGCAGGACAATAGACTCTTGCTGAGTTTAGGGACTTTAAAGATATTAATGGATCCATAACGAATTACTATGGGAATAAATATCAGTGAATGACATAGCATGGGGACTGGTCTTGATAAATCAGATTTTTATTTGGAAATGTAAGGATTATTTAGCTCTTCACTATCACAGCATTAAATTCTTTCAAATGCATTCATGAATTAAATGGCTTTAGCCGGCATGTAATGGTTCATCTGATAAAGGTGCACATGGGCCTATTTATATAACGAATATGAATTTGCGGGGCAGAAATGATTAACTATTAAAGCTTTAGACCTCTCACTAAAGGCATCAGTCATACAAAAGTTATACTTAAATCCGAACTGGTTCTCTAGCAAATTATTAAGAATGTCTCACCCCATGTTCAAGAATGACCTTTTCCCCTTCATTCAGATTATGACCACTCACTTTTGGTTATTTGAAAACGAAGAAATCTCCAAAATATCATTATTTTTTAAACAAGCCATAGAAAGTTGGTTGCAATTTCATTTTAATCCACCAGAAAACACAGAACAAATAATACAACAAATATTGTGGTTAAACTCAAATATACTAATTGATTAAAAGTTTAATCTTTGTAAATTATATCATAAATAGGACTGGTGGAGTTGTGTCACACATGCAGCGAACACAAATATTTGGAAATGTCTGCTCTACCCAAAATTAAAACCAATTGATTGCAGCATTACCACAAAAATGGAAGAGGAAAGTGGAAGGGGGAAAAAGTAAGGAACTTGTCTTTCGGCCCTGGAGGCATTTTGAAAACATGTTTTTTTCCATAAATCCGCTCAAGTTTCTTCAACTGTCTTCTGACTGTGATTAGAGTAATGTTGATGTTATGCGGTGATGCCAGCAGATTACAGATTGACTTTGCCGATTGCTCATCATCTTCAACCATCAGTGAGTCGATGGCTTGAATAGTCTCGCTGGAAATGGAACACAGTGTAAAAATGTGCAGCATTTAGAAAAGACCAGCAGTCGATTTATTTCAGCATTATTTTAGCATTATTAGGCCTACTTTATAGCATTGGAGCCTACTTTAGCTGTTCATTGTCTTGGGCTTTCACCTTTGGTGTAACACAGGCGAATAGCACTGTCCGTGACCATAATCCCCAAGTCTAACAGTATTTTACTGACATGTTTAATTATTCAAGGCTCCTTTCTCTTCTCTGTGTTGGAGTTTTTAAGAATACAAAAGAAGCCATGCATCCTTGATGGAGTCTTACAGAGTCCACCAAATGCATTGTTTTCTATCCACATCTGGACAGATCCATTACGAATTACTATGGTAATAAATTTAATAGGGAAAACAAACATGCTAATCACGTACACAGAACGGTGCCGACGGAGATTGCAGCATAAAAACTAGCTCTTAGGAAAATTTGCGGATTTTTTAAAATTTTTATGTAATGTTTTTTACATTCGCTCAGGAAATGTTTTGTGTAAAGAAATAAAACAGCAGTAAAAAGACATTTGAAAATAAGAGTAGTGCAAGATCTCCCACTTAAAAAGATGACAGAGGCCTTTAATTTTCATCATAGGTACACTTCAACTATGCCAGACAAAATGAGGAAAAAAAATCCAGAAAATCACATTGTAGGATTTTTTATGAATTTATTTGCAAATTATGGTGGAAAATAAGTATTTGACAAGACAAGAAAGATTTCTGGCTCTCACAGACCTGTAACTTCTTCTTTAAGAGGCTCCTCTGTCCTCCACTCGTTACCTGTATTAATGGCACCTGTTTGAACTTGTTATCAGTATAAAAGACACCTGTCCACTACATCAAACAGTCACACTCCAAACTCCACTTTGGCCAAGACCAAAGAGCTGTCAAAGGACACCAGAAACAAAATTGTAGACCTGCACCAGGCTGGGAAGACTGAATCTGCAATAGGTAAGCAGCTTGGTTTGAAGAAATCAACTGTGGGAGCAATTATTAGGAAATGGAAGACATACAAGACAACTGATAATCTCCCTTGATCTGGAGCTCCACGCAAGATCTCACCCCGTGGGGTCAAAATGATCACAAGAACGGTGAGCAAAAATCCCAGAACCACACGGGGGGACCTAGTGAATGACCTGCAGAGAGCTGGGACTAAAAAGTAACAAAGCCTACCATCAGCAACACACTACGCCGCCAGGGACTCAAATCCTGCAGTGCCAGACGTGTCCCCCTGCTTAAGCCAGTACATGTCCAGGCCCGTCTGAAGTTTGCTAGAGAGCATTTGGATGGTCCAGAAGAAGATTGGGAGATTGGGAGAAACCAAAATATAACTTTTTGGTAAAAACTCAACTCGTCGTGTTTGGAGGACAAAGAATGCTGAGTTGCATCCAAAGAACACCATACCTACTGTGAAGCATGGGGTTGGAAACATCATGCTTTAGGGCTGTTTTTCTGCAAAGGACCAGGACGACTGATCTGTGTAAAGGAAAGAATGAATGGGGCCATGTATCGTGAGATTTTGAGTGAAAACCTCCTTCCATCAGTAAGGGCATTGAAGATGAAACGTGGCTGGGTCTTTCAGCATGACAATGATCCCAAACACACTGCCCGGGTAACAAAGGAGTGGCTTCATAAGAAGCATTTCAAGGTCCTGGAGTGGCCTAGCCAGTCTCCAGATCTCAACCCCATAGAACATCTTTGGAGGGAGTTGAAAGTCCGTGCTGCCCAGCAACAGCCCCAAAACATCACTGCTCTAGAGGAGATCTGCATGGTGGAATGGGCCAAAATACCAGCAACAGTGTGTGAAAACCTTGTGAAGACTTACAGAAAACGTTTGACCTCTGTCATTGCCAACAAAGGGTATATAACAAAGTATTGAGATAAACTTTTGTTATTGACCAAATACTTATTTTCCACCATAATTTGCAAATAAATTCATTAAAAATCCTACAATGTGATTTTCTGGATTTTTTTTCCTCATTTTGTCTGTCATAGTTGAAGTGTACCTATGATGAAAATTAAAGGCCTCTGTCATCTTTTTAAGTGGGAGATCTTGCACAATTGGTGGCTGACTAAATACTTTTTTGCCCCACTGTACATGTAGGTATCGTTAAAGTGACTATGCATATATGATGAACAGAGAGTAGCAGTACGGTAAAAAGAGGAGTTGGCGGGTGGTGGGACACATTGCAGATAGCCCGGTTAGCCAATGTGCGGGAGCTGGTTGGTCGGGCCAATTGAGGTAGTATGTACATGAACGTATAGTTAACCTCTTGCGACGAGCAAACCCGTATCCGGGAGCGTAATCATAGCCTCAAATGCATTAGCATAACGCAGCGGACATAAATACCCCTAGAAACTTTTGCTATTCATGAAAATCGAAAATGAAATGAAATAAATATATTCAAACACAAGCTTAGCCTTTTGTTAACAACACTGTCATCTCAGATTTTCAAAATATGCATTATGCTAGACAAGCATGTGTGTATTGTGTAAGTTTATCATGGCATAATGCTATGCTAGCTCTGCTGGCAGCAGGTAACATTTTCACGAAAATAAGAAAAGCAACCAAATTAAATAATTTACCTTTGAAGAACTTCAGATGCTTTCACTCAGGAGACTCCCAGTTAGATAGCAAATGTTCCTTTTTCCCAAAAATATTATTTTTGTAGGCGAAATAGCTCCCGTTTCTTCATCATGCTTGGCTGAGAAATCGACCGGAAAATGCTGCAACTATAACGCCAAACTTTTTTTCAAAATTTGCTCCATAATATCGACAGAAACACGACAAACGTTGTTTAGGATCCATCCTCAAGGTGTTTTTAACATATATATTCGATAATATATCCGTCGAGGCAATTGGTTTCTCATAAGAAGCGATTGGAAAAATGGCTACCTCAGTATTTTACGTGAGATTTTCTGCGGGAGACACCATGTGACCAAATCAAATCAAATCAAATCAAATTTATTTATATAGCCCTTCGTACATCAGCTGATATCTCAAAGTGCTGTACAGAAACCCAGCCTAAAACCCCAAACAGCAAGCAATGCAGGTGTAGAAGCACGGTGGCTAGGAAAAACTCCCTAGAAAGGCCAATACCTAGGAAGAAACCTAGAGAGGAACCAGGCTATGTGGGGTGGCCAGTCCTCTTCTGGCTGTGCCGGGTGGAGATTATAACAGAACATGGCCAAGATGTTCAAATGTTCATAAATGACCAGCATGGTCGAATAATAATAAGGCAGAACAGTTGAAACTGGAGCAGCAGCACAGTCAGGTGGAAGTTGAAACTGGAGCAGCAGCATGGCCAGGTGGACTGGGGACAGCAAGGAGTCATCATGTCAGGTAGTCCTGGGGCATGGTCCTAGGGCTCAGGTCAGTTGAAACTGGAACAGCAGCATGGCCAGGTGGACTGGGGACAGCAAGGAGTCATCATGTCAGGTAGTCCTGGGGCATGGTCCTAGGGCTCAGGTCCTCCGAGAGAGAAAAAGAAAGAGAGAAGGAGAGAATTAGAGAACGCACACTTAGATTCACACAGGACACCGAATAGGACAGGAGAAGTACTCCAGATATAACAAACTGACCCCAGCCCCCCGACACATAAACTACTGCAGCATAAATACTGGAGGCTGACACAGGACTCACAGTGACTCAGCCCCTGTAATAGGGTTAGAGGCAGAGAATCCCAGTGGAAAGAGGGGAACAGGCCAGGCAGAGACAGCAAGGGCGGTTCGTTGCTCCAGAGCCTTTCCGTTCACCTTCCCACTCCTGGGCCAGACTACACTCAATCATATGACCCACTGAAGAGATGAGTCTTCAGTAAAGACTTAAAGGTTGAGACCGAGTTTGCGTCTCTGACATGGGTAGGCAGACCGTTCCATAAAAATGGATCTCTATAGGAGAAAGCCCTGCCTCCAGCTGTTTGCTTAGAAATTCTAGGGACAATTAGGAGGCCTGCGTTTTGTGACCGTAGCATACGTGTAGGTATGTACGGCAGGACCAAATCAGAGAGATAGGTAGGAGCAAGCCCATGTAATGCTTTGTAGGTTAGCAGTAAAACCTTGAAATCAGCCCTTGCTTTGACAGGAAGCCAGTGTAGAGAGGCTAGCACTGGAGTAATATGATCAAATGTTTTGGTTCTAGTCAGGATTCTAGCAGCCGTATTTAGCACTAACTGAAGTTTATTTAGTGCTTTATCCGGGTAGCCGGAAAATAGAGCATTGCAGTAGTCTAACCTAGAAGTGACAAAAGCATGGATTAATTTTTCTGCATCATTTTTGGACAGAATGCTATATATGGTCCCTTACAGTCATTCTTCAATGGAAATGCCTAAAAAGACGTCACAATGCTGTAGAGACCTTGGGGAATACGTGGAAAGCGTAAGCTCATTCGTAGCTCATTCACAGCCATATAAGGAGTCATTGGCATGAGGCGGTTTCAAAAAATGCGGCACTTCCTGGTTGGATTTTTATCTGGGTTTCGCCTGTAACATCAGTTCTGTGGCACTCACAGACAATATCTTTGCAGTTTTGGAAACGTCAGAGTGTTAATTATATGCATAGTCGAGCATCTTTTCATGACAAAATATCTTTTTTAAAACGGGAACGTTTTTCATCCCAAAAATGTAATAGCGCCCCCTAATGCATAACTGGTTTTAACGTGACTATGCATTTCATGATAAACAGAGAGTAGAGGCAGCGTAAAAGAGGGGTGGGGGTGGCACACAATGCAAATAGTCTGGGTAGCCATTTGGTTACCTGTTCAGGAGTCTTACTTAGTAGCCTACTCCAGACCGGTCACTTTGTACAGCGCTCAGCGGAAACCCTGAGGGTTTGTTTTTCATTTTTCTAATAGAAACACCATAATATCTTGACGCTAACCATCAATGTAGAGGGATCATGTTCGTCAGCAACCGCTGAATAGCATAGCGCAACAGTCAAATAATATTACTAACAAATATTCATATTCATGAAATCACAAGGACAATATTGCGAAACACAGTTTAGCCTTTTGTTAATCACCATGTCGTCTCAGATTTTGAAATTATGCTTTACAGCGAAAGCAATCCAAGTGTTTGTGTAAGTTTATCGATAGCCTAGCATAGCGTTATGTACACTTAGCATCAGCAAGCTTGGTCACGAAAATCAGAAAAGCAATCAAATTAACCGTTTACCTTTGATGATCTTCGGATGTTTTCACTCACGAGACTCCCAGTTACACAGCAAATGTTCCGTTTGTTCCATAAAGATAATTTTTATACCCAAAATACCGACGTTTGTTTGTCACGTTATGTTCAGAAATCCACAGAAAAGAGCGGTCACCACAACGCAGACGTATATTCCAAATAATATCTATAGTCCACAGAAACATGTCAAAGTTTTTTATAATCAATCTTCAGGTAGTTTTAAAAATATATATTCGATAATATATCAACCGAGTTTGTAGCGGGAGGAACAATGCCGGCTTTACTCAATTGCGCACAAACTCACTCACTCACCCCACCTCTCCATCTACGCAATGTGATCTTTCACGCTCATTTTTCAAAATAAAAGCCTGAAACTATTTCTAAAGACTGTTGACACCTTAGGGAAGCCACAGCAAAAGGAATCTGGTTGATATCCCTTTAAATGGAGGCTAGGCATGCGTAGGAACAGAAGGGTTTCAAAATAAGAGGCACTTCCTGATTGGATTTTCCTCAGGGTTTCGCCTGCAAAATCAGTTTTGTTATGCTCACAGACAATATTTTTACAGTTTTGTAAACTTTAGTGTTTTCTATCCTAAGCTGTCAATGATATGCATATTCTAGCATCTGGTCCTGAGAAATAGGCTGTTTACTTTGGGAACGTTATTTTTCCAAACATAAAAATAGTGCCCCCTAGCTTCAAGAGGTTAATCAATACTATGTTCTTACAAAAAAAGGATTTCAATTCTGTAGTACAGCCACTATTAAAAACAGTCAAATGCTTCTCAAAGATGCCCTCTGGTGGTCAAACTAGCACTAACTGCATTAATGGCAACAATGGCTGACACTTAAAACGTGCCATTGAATTCTGCGGCAGCCCACATATTTAAAGGAAGAACTACTGTATACACACACACACACACATACAGATGGATTTAGTACTGTAGATATATGGTAGTGGTGGAGTAGGGGCCTGAGGGCACATAGTGTGTTGTGAAATCTGTGAATGTATTGTAATGTTTTTAAATACGTATAAACTACCTTAATTTTGCTTGATCCCAGGAAGAGTAGCTGCATTTGCAGCAGCTAATGGGGATCCATAATAAACACAACAACAAAATATATATATTTTTAGTAGCCTAGGAGCAGTATCTCTCTATATAATATAGTATATTAATAGCTTTATCTGGTAGCCTAGCAACTAAATATCTCTTTATAGTAGCCTAGGAGCATTTTGTCTCTGTATAATATTGTAGTATAGCTGAAAAATTACATTTTTATAAGTATTCAAACCCTTTACTCAGTACTTTGTTGAAACACCTTCGACAGCGATTACATTCTCAAGGCTTCTTGGGTATGATCCTTTGGGGACATTTAACATAATGTGACTGGCAGGTTTTGTATGTGGAGGATGAGGGCTGGAGTAAGTATTTCAAATAGGGGGATTGAGGCCTAAAAGGGTTTTATAAATAAACATCAACCAGTGGGTCTTGCGACAGGTATACAGAGATGACCAGTTTACATAGGAGTGTAGAGTGCAGTGATGTGTATTATAAGGAGCATTGGTGGCAAATCTGATGTCAGAATGGTAAAGAAGATATAACCACTCGAGAGCACCCTTACCTGCTGATCTATAAATGATGTCTCCGTAATCTAGCATGAGTAGGTTGGTCATCTGAATCAGGGTCCGTTTGGCAGCTGGGGTGAAAGAGGAGCGATTACCATAGAGGAAACCAAGTCTAGATTTAAACTTAGCCTGCAGCTTTGATATGTGCTGAGAGAAGGACAGTTTACCATCTAGCCATACTCCCAAGTACGTATATGACGTGACTACCTCTAGCTCTAAACCCTCAGAGGTAGTAATAACACCGGTGGTGAGAAGGGCATTCTTTTTACCAAGCCACATGACCTTTGTTTTGGAGGTGTTCAGAACAAGGTAAAAGGCAGAGAAAGCTTATTGGACACTAAGAAAGCTTTGTTGAAGAACGTTTAAGACAAAATCCGAGTATAAGACTATATGTTCCGCATTTAAATGGATGAGAGAGCTTCCTACTGCTAGACCTATGTTTGGCAATAGACTTGGTGGAGAGAACCGTGCACTGAAGGTGTTCTTTGGTAAAGATTGCCCCTCCACCACCTTTGGAAGATCTGTCTTACTGAAAAAGGTTATAACGTGAAAGTTTAACATCAGTGTTCAAAACACTCTTCCTTAACCAGGTCTCAGTAATGACCAACACATCTGGATTGGAGCTGTGAACCCACACATTCAATTGATACATTTTAGGTAATAAGTTTAGAGCGTTAACTTGCAGAAAACCCAGGCTTTTACGAGAGCAGAAATCAGTGAAACAGTTATCAGAGCACATGTCAGAATTCTTGTTATTTGTTATTTATTTAACCTTTAATTAGAATTCGGGCTAGCAACAGTAGATGGGCCAGGGTATACATGCACATTTCCACACATCAGGTAACATAAATACCAAGCCAGTGAGAGGAGGTTAGAATAGGATGGGAAGCCAAGACTCTGTGTAACCAATAGAGAGTCAGAGTCCCGAGTGTGGAAACAAACAGACTGCCCCATGGTTGGGTAAACAAGCAAGTTCATACACCATGAAGAAAACAGCATAAAGCACAATAAAAAAATATAACGACTTGGGGCTAGCCATTGGACGTTCAAAGAGTCACTCGCCCCAATAAGATAACCTGTGAAAGGATCTTTCCATGAGTCCAGTAGGCTATAAAAGTCTGAGATGAAATAAATAAATTGGGCTATACTAGGACGAAAGCTCGGGAGAGAGGGGGGAGTGTGGTAGGGGTACCTATACCAGACAGGGGGAGACAGGCAAGGGCAGACGATGAACAGATCGCCAGGTGGAATCCAGGCAGCAGTGCAGCAAGCAATGGGACTAGGTGTCACACCCGCTTGGGAGAAGCTTTTTCTGGAGGCAGATTCCTTGTAGCTAGTTAACGTAGCTAGCAAGTCTATGTCCACCGTTTTATTCCAAGTGAAAAAGGAGATCGTTAGCTAGCCTTTTATGACTAGGGGGCAGCATTTTTGGAAAAAGAACGTTCCCGTAGTAAACAGGATATTTTGTCAGGATAAGATGCTAGAATATGCATATAATTGACAGCTTAGGATAGAAAACACTTTAAAGTTTCCAAAACTGTAAAAATATTGTCTGTGAGTATAACAGAACTCATGTTGCAGGCGAAAGCCTGAGAAAAATCCGAACAGGAAGGGACTCTTATTTAGAAGGCTCTGCATTCCTATGTGTCCTTATTGAGCAATGAATGAGATATCAACCAGATTCCTTTTTCTATGGCTTCCCTAATGTGTCTACTGTCAAAATACATAGTTTCAAGCTTTTATTTAGAAAAATGAGCCTGAACGTAAACATTGCGTCAGTGGTCAGCTGAAGTCTCTCAGAGTGTTTGCCACCAGTCCTGGTTGATATATTATCGAAATAGATATTTGAAAAACACCTTGAGGATTGATTATAAACAACGTTCGCCATGTTTCTGTCGATATTATGGAGCTAATTTGGAATATTTTTCGGCGTTTTCGTGACTGCAATTTCCGGGCGATTTCTCAGCCAAACGTGAAGAACAAACAGAGCTATTTCGCCAACAAAAATACTATTTTTGGAAAAAAGGAACATTGCCTATCTAACTGGGAATCTCGTGAGTGAAAACATCCGAAGCTCATCAAAGGTAAACGATTTAATTTGATTGCTTTTCTGATTTCCGTGACCAAGTTACCTGCTGCTAGCTGGACAAAATGCTATGCTAAGCTATCGATAAACTTATACAAATGCTTGTCTAGCTTTGGCTGTAAAGCATATTTTCAAAATCTGAGATGACAGGGTGATTAACAAAAGGCTAAGCTGTGTCTCAATATATTTCACTTGTGATTGTCATGAATAGGAATATTTTCTAGGAATATTTATGTCCGTTGCGTTATGCTGATTAGAGTCAGTCGATGATTACGCTCCCTCATGGGGGATGGGGAGTCACTAGAGGCAAGCTACAGTGGGGCAAAACTCTATTTAGTCAGCCACCAATTGTGCATGTTCTCCCACTTAAAAAGATGAGAGAGGCCTGTAATTTTCATCATAGGTACACTTCAACTAGGACAGACAAAATGAGACGAAAAAAAATCCTGAAAATCACATTGTAGGATTTAAAATGTATTTATTTGCAAATGGTGGAAAATAAGTAAGTGGTCAATAACAAAAGGTTATATCAATACTTTGTTATATACCCTTTGTTGGCAATGACAGAGGTCAAATGTTTTCTGTAAGTCTTCACAAGGTTTTCACACACTGTTCCTGGTATTTTGGCCCATTCCTCCATGCAGATCTCCTCTAGAGCAGTGATGTTTTGGGGCTGTTGCTGGGCAACACGGACTTTCAACTCTCTCCAAAGATTTTCTATGGGGTTGAGATCTGGAGACTGGCTAGGCCACTCCAGGACCTTGAAATGCTTCTTACGAAGCCACTCCTTTGTTACCCGGGCAGTGTGTTTGGGGTCTTTCATGCTGAAAGACCCAGCCACGTTTCATCTTCAATGCCCTTGCTGATGGAAGGAGGTTTTCACTCAAAATCTCACGATACATGGCCCCATTCATTCTTTCCTTTACACGGATCAGTCGTCCTGGTCCCTTTGCAGAAAAACAGCCCCAAAGCATGATGTTTCCACCCCATGCTTCACAGTAGGTATGGTGTTCTTTGGATGCAACTCAGCATTCTTTGTCCTCCAAACACGACGAGTTGATTTTTTACCCAAAAGTTATATTTTGGTTTTGGCGTAGTGTGAAAACTGATGGTAGGCTTTGTTACTTTGGTCCCAGCTCTCTGCAGGTCATTCACTATGTCCCCCTGTGTGGTTCTGGGATTTTTGCTCACCGTTCTTGTGATCATTTTGACCCCACGGGGTGAGATCTTGCGTGGAGCCCCAGATCGAGGGAGATTATCAGTGGTCTTGTATGTCTTCCATTTCCTAATAATTGATCCCACAGTTGATTTCTTCATACCAAGCTGCATACCTATTGCAGATTCAGTCTTCCCAGCCTGGTGCAGGTCTACAATTTTGTTTCTGGTGTCCTTTGACAGCTCTTTGGTCTTGGCCAAAGTGGAGTTTGGAGTGTGACTGTTTGAGGTTGTGGACAGGTGTCTTTTATACTGATAACAAGTTCAGATGCCATTAATACAGGTAACGAGGACAGAGGAGCCTCTTAAAGAAGAAGTTACAGGTCTGTGAGAGACAGAAATCTTGCTTGTTTGTAGGTGACCAAATACTTATTTTCCAACATAATTTGCAAATAAATTCATAAAAAATCCTACAATGTGATTTTCAGGATTTTTTCTTCTCATTTTGTCTGTCATAGTTGAAGTGTACCTATGCTGAAAATTACAGGCCTCTCTCGTCTTTTTAAGTGGGTGAACTTGCACAATTGGTGGCTGATTAAATACTTTTTTGCCCCACTGTATGTCTCTAAAGTTTCAGCGTCGAAACAAAATTGTCCTGTGGCTGTTTTATTTTGGAGATTGCGAGGAGGATATCCTCTGTGATCAAATCAACAGTATTGTTTCTTACTGAGTTAGGCTACTACTATTGCTGTACCTCCAGCCATGGTTAACTCCATATATGTTCTGTGACACCCAAAGGCACTTGTTACATTTTGACATGAAAATGGCAATATTCACGCACTTATAAAGAGAACATCACTGCTCATCCCTACTGACTCTGATCTGGCATCATTATACATTAAGGAGAAGTAACTCTGTCTTTCAATCAACTAAAACACTAAAAGAAGTCTCTCTGTACAGCAGATGAAACTGGGAAACTACCTGGATTGCAGATATAGTTGCCTAGCAGCCTTATCTCTCTATATAATATAGTATCCTAGCAGCCTTATCTCTCTATATAATATAGTAGCCTAGCAGCCTTATCTCTCTATATAATATAGTATCCTAGCAGCCTTATCTCTCAATATAATATAGTATCCTAGCAGCCTTATCTCTCAATATAATATAGTATCCTAGCAGCCTTATCGCTCTATATAATATAGTACCCTAGCAGCCTTATCTCTCTATATAATATAGTATCCTAGCAGCCTTATCTCTCTTTATAGCAGCCTTATCGCTCTATATAATATAGTAGCCTAGCAGCCTTATCTCTCTATATAATATAGTATCCTAGCAGCCTTATCTCTCTATATAATATAGTATCCTAGCAGCCTTATCGCTCTATATAATATAGTACCCTAGCAGCCTTATCGCTCTATATAATATAGTAGCCTAGCAGCCTTATCTCTCTATATAATATAGTATCCTAGCAGCCTTATCTCTCTTTATAGCAGCCTAGCAGCCTTATCTCTCTATATAATATAGTATCCTAGCAGCCTTATCTCTCTATATAATATAGTACCCTAGCAGCCTTATCTCTCTATATAATATAGTACCCTAGCAGCCTTATCTCTCTATATAATATAGTATCCTAGCAGCCTTATCTCTCTATATAATATAGTACCCTAGCAGCCTTATCGCTCTATATAATATAGTACCCTAGCAGCCTTATCTCTCTATATAATATAGTATCCTAGCAGCCTTATCTCTCTATATAATATAGTACCCTAGCAGCCTTATCTCTCTATATAATATAGTACCCTAGCAGCCTTATCGCTCTTTATAGCAGCCTAGCAGCCTTATCTCTCTATATAATATAGTATCCTAGCAGCCTTATCTCTCTTTATAGCAGCCTAGCAGCCTAATCTCTCTTTATAGTAGGCTCTCCATCTGAACTAAGAAACAACACTCGACTGACCACACTATGTTGAAGGAGAGGTAGATGTGGTGTGACAGGTGCATTGTGTGCATTTGTGTGTGTGTGTGTGTGTGTGTGTGTGTGTGTGTGTGTGTGTGTGTGTGTGTGTGTGTGTGTGTGTGTGTGTGTGTGTGTGTGTGTGTGTGTGTGTGTGTGTGTGTGTGTGTGTGTGTGTGTGTGTGTGTGTGTGTGTGTGTGTGAAAGTATGTGGTTGATTAGTTCATGTTTAATACAGCTGGTCGGGATAGCCTGAGGTCATCTAACAGCACAATTGTAAGAAGACAGGGAGGAAGAGAGGGATGGGGAAGTAGATAAAGGGAGGGAGGGAGGCAGGGAGGGAGGGAGGGGAGAGATGGACTGAAAGAGAGATTTAGATAGAGAGATGGCGAGAGAGACAGAGGGAGAGAGAGTGTTTATGTTAATATGGTTAATTAAAGGCAGAGGGATCATGCTGCAGCGCTGGGCTCTACCAACCACAGATATGACCTGGGGCAATACACAAACACACAAGCACACACACACACCTGTCATATCTGGGCAACAAAAATTAGTCTACTTACTATAATAGTTTTCAGGTTCAAAAGAAAACCACAACTTTAAATGAAGCATTTTGCCAGGACTCTAGGAGATCCTTTGTTAGATGGGCTGAGTTAGTAATAGGCTATGTCTAATAGTAACTTATATAGACATTGCCTGGTACTAACTTAGCTTGGCTAACAGTAACTTATCTAGAAATAGCCTGGTACAAACTTAGCCTGGCTAGCAGTAACTTATCTAGAAATAGCCTGGTACTAACTTAGCCTGGCTAGCAATAATTTATCTAGAAATAGCCTGGTAGTAACTTAGCCTGGCTAGCAGTAACTTATCTAGAAATAGCCTGGTAGTAGGCTAACTCAGACCAAAATCAAGAGAAAGGGTTAGAGAGAAAGGGAGAAGGAGAGGTAGATATGGTGTGACAGGCACAGTGTGTGTGTGTGTGTGTGTGTGTGTGTGTGTGTGTGTGTGTGTGTGTGTGTGTGTGTGTGTGTGTGTGTGTTGGCAGCCTGTCGCCCTCGGCTGTAACATTACCACACTTCTGCTCATCTTCAAAAGAGCCAAATCTAACTGACGCCTGCTGTGGAGTGTGTGTGTGTCTCTCTGTGTGAATGAGTGTGTGTGTCTTGCTGACGGTGTAGCTGGTTAATGTGGGGTGACACTCTTCCAGACAGCAGGTCTGAGACTAAATTACCATATTACCCTACCACCCAGGGCTGTGAGTGTCAAATCAAATTAAATCAAATCAAAATAAATGTTATTAATCCCATGCTCCGAATACAACAGGTGTAGACATTACTGTGCAATGCTTACTTACAATGCAGAGTTAAAAAGTTTTAAAAAATAAAGGTAAATAAAAAAGGAAAAAGTAACACAAAAAAATAACAATAAGGAGGCTATATACAAGGAGTACTAGTCCTGAGTCAATGTGCAGGGATACCAGGTAGTAATGAGGCTATATACAAGGAGTACTAGTCCTGAGTCAATGTGCAGGGATACCAGGTAGTAATGAGGCTATATACAAGGAGTACTAGTCCTGAGTCAATGTGCAGGGATACCAGGTAGTAATGAGGCTATATACAAGGAGAACTAGTCCTGAGTCAATGTGCAGGGATACCAGGTAGTAATGAGGCTATATACAAGGAGTACTAGTCCTGAGTCAATGTGCAGGGATACCAGGTAGTAATGAGGCTATATACAAGGAGAACTAGTCCTGAGTCAATGTGCAGGGATACCAGGTAGTAATGAGGCTATAAACAAGGAGTACTAGTCCTGAGTCAATGTGCAGGGATACCAGGTAGTAATGAGGCTATATACAAGGAGTACTAGTCCTGAGTCAATGTGCAGGGATACCAGGTAGTAATGAGGCTATATACAAGGAGTACTAGTCCTGAGTCAATGTGCAGGGATACCAGGTAGTAATGAGGCTATATACAAGGAGTACTAGTCCTGAGTCAATGTGCAGGGATACCAGGTAGTAATGAGGCTATAAACAAGGAGTACTAGTCCTGAGTCAATGTGCAGGGATACCAGGTAGTAATGAGGCTATATACAAGGAGTACTAGTCCTGAGTCAATGTGCAGGGATACCAGGTAGTAATGAGGCTATATACAAGGAGTACTAGTCCTGAGTCAATGTGCAGGGATACCAGGTAATAATGAGGCTATATACAAGGAGAACTAGTCCTGAGTCAATGTGCAGGGATACCAGGTAGTAATGAGGCTATATACAAGGAGTACTAGTCCTGAGTCAATGTGCAGGGATACCAGGTAGTAATGAGGCTATATACAAGGAGTACTAGTCCTGAGTCAATGTGCAGGGATACCAGGTAGTAATGAGGCTATATACAAGGAGTACTAGTCCTGAGTCAATGTGCAGGGATACCAGGTAATAATGAGGCTATATACAAGGAGAACTAGTCCTGAGTCAATGTGCAGGGATACCAGGTAGTAATGAGGCTATATACAAGGAGTACTAGTCCTGAGTCAATGTGCAGGGATACCAGGTAGTAATGAGGCTATATACAAGGAGTACTAGTCCTGAGTCAATGTGCAGGGATACCAGGTAGTAATGAGGCTATATACAAGGAGTACTAGTCCTGAGTCAATGTGCAGGGATACCAGGTAGTAATGAGGCTATATACAAGGAGTACTAGTCCTGAGTCAATGTGCAGGGATACCAGGTAGTAATGAGGCTATATACAAGGAGTACTAGTCCTGAGTCAATGTGCAGGGATACCAGGTAGTAATGAGGCTATATACAAGGAGTACTAGTCCTGAGTCAATGTGCAGGGATACCAGGTAGTAATGAGGCTATATACAAGGAGTACTAGTCCTGAGTCAATGTGCAGGGATACCAGGTAGTAAGGAGGCTATATACAAGGAGTACTAGTCCTGAGTCAATGTGCAGGGATACCAGGTAGTAATGAGGCTATATACAAGGAGTACTAGTCCTGAGTCAATGTGCAGGGATACCAGGTAGTAATGAGGCTATATACAAGGAGTACTAGTCCTGAGTCAATGTGCAGGGATACCAGGTAGTAATGAGGCTATATACAAGGAGTACTAGTCCTGAGTCAATGTGCAGGGATACCAGGTAGTAATGAGGCTATATACAAGGAGTACTAGTCCTGAGTCAATGTGCAGGGATACCAGGTAGTAATGAGGCTATATACAAGGAGTACTAGTCCTGAGTCAATGTGCAGGGATACCAGGTAGTAATGAGGCTATATACAAGGAGTACTAGTCCTGAGTCAATGTGCAGGGATACCAGGTAGTAATGAGGCTATATACAAGGAGTACTAGTCCTGAGTCAATGTGCAGGGATACCAGGTAGTAATGAGGCTATATACAAGGAGTACTAGTCCTGAGTCAATGTGCAGGGATACCAGGTAGTAATGAGGCTATATACAAGGAGTACTAGTCCTGAGTCAATGTGCAGGGATACCAGGTAGTAATGAGGCTATATACAATGAGTACTAGTCCTGAGTCAATGTGCAGGGATACCAGGTAGTAATGAGGCTATATACAAGGAGTACTAGTCCTGAGTCAATGTGCAGGGATACCAGGTAGTAATGAGGCTATATACAAGGAGTACTAGTCCTGAGTCAATGTGCAGGGATACCAGGTAGTAATGAGGCTATATACAAGGAGTACTAGTCCTGAGTCAATGTGCAGGGATACCAGGTAGTAATGAGGCTATATACAAGGAGTACTAGTCCTGAGTCAATGTGCAGGGATACCAGGTAGTAATGAGGCTATATACAAGGAGTACTAGTCCTGAGTCAATGTGCAGGGATACCAGGTAGTAAGGAGGCTATATACAAGGAGTACTAGTCCTGAGTCAATGTGCAGGGATACCAGGTAGTAATGAGGCTATATACAAGGATAACTAGTCCTGAGTCAATGTGCAGGGATACCAGGTAGTAATGAGGCTATATACAAGGAGTACTAGTCCTGAGTCAATGTGCAGGGATACCAGGTAGTAATGAGGCTATATACAAGGAGTACTAGTCCTGAGTCAATGTGCAGGGATACCAGGTAGTAATGAGGCTATATACAAGGAGTACTAGTCCTGAGTCAATGTGCAGGGATACCAGGTAGTAATGAGGCTATATACAAGGAGTACTAGTCCTGAGTCAATGTGCAGGGATACCAGGTAGTAATGAGGCTATATACAAGGAGTACTAGTCCTGAGTCAATGTGCAGGGATAC
This sequence comes from Oncorhynchus kisutch, assembly GCF_002021735.2. NCBI lineage: Eukaryota > Metazoa > Chordata > Actinopteri > Salmoniformes > Salmonidae > Oncorhynchus > Oncorhynchus kisutch. The sequence continues at coordinate 143,063 of NW_022262469.1, forward strand.
CAGGTAGTAATGAGGCTATATACAAGGAGTACTAGTCCTGAGTCAATGTGCAGGGATACCAGGTAGTAATGAGGCTATATACAAGGAGTACTAGTCCTGAGTCAATGTGCAGGGATACCAGGTAGTAATGAGGCTATATACAAGGAGTACTAGTCCTGAGTCAATGTGCAGGGATACCAGGTAGTAATGAGGCTATATACAAGGAGTACTAGTCCTGAGTCAATGTGCAGGGATACCAGGTAGTAATGAGGCTATATACAATGAGTACTAGTCCTGAGTCAATGTGCAGGGATACCAGGTAGTAATGAGGCTATATACAAGGATAACTAGTCCTGAGTCAATGTGCAGGGATACCAGGTAGTAATGAGGCTATATACAAGGAGTACTAGTCCTGAGTCAATGTGCAGGGATACCAGGTAGTAATGAGGCTATATACAAGGAGTACTAGTCCTGAGTCAATGTGCAGGGATACCAGGTAGTAATGAGGCTATATACAAGGAGTACTAGTCCTGAGTCAATGTGCAGGGATACCAGGTAGTAATGAGGCTATATACAAGGAGTACTAGTCCTGAGTCAATGTGCAGGGATACCAGGTAGTAATGAGGCTATATACAAGGAGTACTAGTCCTGAGTCAATGTGCAGGGATACCAGGTAGTAATGAGGCTATATACAAGGAGTACTAGTCCTGAGTCAATGTGCAGGGATACCAGGTAGTAATGAGGCTATATACAAGGAGTACTAGTCCTGAGTCAATGTGCAGGGATACCAGGTAGTAATGAGGCTATATACAAGGAGTACTAGTCCTGAGTCAATGTGCAGGGATACCAGGTAGTAATGAGGCTATATACAAGGAGTACTAGTCCTGAGTCAATGTGCAGGGATACCAGGTAGTAATGAGGCTATATACAAGGAGTACTAGTCCTGAGTCAATGTGCAGGGATACCAGGTAGTAATGAGGCTATATACAAGGAGTACTAGTCCTGAGTCAATGTGCAGGGATACCAGGTAGTAATGAGGCTATAAACAAGGAGTACTAGTCCTGAGTCAATGTGCAGGGATACCAGGTAGTAATGAGGCTATATACAAGGAGTACTAGTCCTGAGTCAATGTGCAGGGATACCAGGTAGTAATGAGGCTATATACAAGGAGAACTAGTCCTGAGTCAATGTGCAGGGATACCAGGTAGTAATGAGGCTATATACAAGGAGAACTAGTCCTGAGTCAATGTGCAGGGATACCAGGTAGTAATGAGGCTATATACAAGGAGAACTAGTCCTGAGTCAATGTGCAGGGATACCAGGTAGTAATGAGGCTATATACAAGGAAAACTAGTCCTGAGTCAATGTGCAGGGATACCAGGTAGTAATGAGGCTATATACAATGAGTACTAGTCCTGAGTCAATGTGCAGGGATACCAGGTAGTAATGAGGCTATATACAAGGAGAACTAGTCCTGAGTCAATGTGCAGGGATACCAGGTAGTAATGAGGCTATATACAAGGAGTACTAGTCCTGAGTCAATGTGCAGGGATACCAGGTAGTAATGAGGCTATAAACAAGGAGTACTAGTCCTGAGTCAATGTGCAGGGATACCAGGTAGTAATGAGGCTATATACAAGGAGTACTAGTCCTGAGTCAATGTGCAGGGATACCAGGTAGTAATGAGGCTATATACAAGGAGTACTAGTCCTGAGTCAATGTGCAGGGATACCAGGTAGTAATGAGGCTATATACAAGGAGTACTAGTCCTGAGTCAATGTGCAGGGATACCAGGTAGTAATGAGGCTATATACAAGGAGTACTAGTCCTGAGTCAATGTGCAGGGATACCAGGTAGTAATGAGGCTATATACAATGAGTACTAGTCCTGAGTCAATGTGCAGGGATACCAGGTAGTAATGAGGCTATATACAATGAGTACTAGTCCTGAGTCAATGTGCAGGGATACCAGGTAGTAATGAGGCTATATACAAGGAGTACTAGTCCTGAGTCAATGTGCAGGGATACCAGGTAGTAATGAGGCTATATACAAGGAGTACTAGTCCTGAGTCAATGTGCAGGGATACCAGGTAGTAATGAGGCTATATACAAGGAGTACTAGTCCTGAGTCAATGTGCAGGGATACCAGGTAGTAATGAGGCTATATACAATGAGTACTAGTCCTGAGTCAATGTGCAGGGATACCAGGTAGTAATGAGGCTATAAACAAGGAGTACTAGTCCTGAATCAATGTGCAGGGATACCAGGTAGTAATGAGGCTATAAACAAGGAGTACTAGTCTTGAGTCAATGTGCAGGGATACCAGGTAGTAATGAGGCTATATACAAGGAGTACTAGTCCTGAGTCAATGTGCAGGGATACCAGGTAGTAATGAGGCTATATACAATGAGTACTAGTCCTGAGTCAATGTGCAGGGATACCAGGTAGTAATGAGGCTATATACAAGGAGTACTAGTCCTGAGTCAATGTGCAGGGATACCAGGTAGTAATGAGGCTATATACAAGGAGTACTAGTCCTGAGTCAATGTGCAGGGATACCAGGTAGTAATGAGGCTATATACAAGGAGTACTAGTCCTGAGTCAATGTGCAGGGATACCAGGTAGTAATGAGGCTATATACAAGGAGAACTAGTCCTGAGTCAATGTGCAGGGATACCAGGTAGTAATGAGGCTATATACAAGGAGTACTAGTCCTGAGTCAATGTGCAGGGATACCAGGTAGTAATGAGGCTATATACAAGGAGTACTAGTCCTGAGTCAATGTGCAGGGATACCAGGTAGTAATGAGGCTATATACAAGGAGTACTAGTCCTGAGTCAATGTGCAGGGATACCAGGTAGTAATGAGGCTATATACAATGAGTACTAGTCCTGAGTCAATGTGCAGGGATACCAGGTAGTAATGAGGCTATATACAAGGAGTACTAGTCCTGAGTCAATGTGCAGGGATACCAGGTAGTAATGAGGCTATATACAAGGAGTACTAGTCCTGAGTCAATGTGCAGGGATACCAGGTAGTAATGAGGCTATATACAAGGAGTACTAGTCCTGAGTCAATGTGCAGGGATACCAGGTAGTAATGAGGCTATATACAAGGAGAACTAGTCCTGAGTCAATGTGCAGGGATACCAGGTAGTAATGAGGCTATATACAAGGAGTACTAGTCCTGAGTCAATGTGCAGGGATACCAGGTAGTAATGAGGCTATATACAAGGAGTACTAGTCCTGAGTCAATGTGCAGGGATACCAGGTAGTAATGAGGCTATATACAAGGAGTACTAGTCCTGAGTCAATGTGCAGGGATACCAGGTAGTAATGAGGCTATATACAATGAGTACTAGTCCTGAGTCAATGTGCAGGGATACCAGGTAGTAATGAGGCTATATACAATGAGTACTAGTCCTGAGTCAGGGGTACGAGGTAGTAATGAGGCTATATACAAGGAGTAACAGTACTGAGTCAATGTACAGGGTTACGAGGAAATTTAGGTAAAACAGTTGAAGTCGGAAAAGTTACATACACCTAAGCCAAATACATTTAAACTCAGTTTATCACAATTCCTGACATTTATTCTAAGTGAAATATCTCTGTCTTAGGTCAGTTAGGATCACCACTTTATTTTAAGAATGTGAAATGTCAGAATAATAGCAGAGAGAATAATTTATTTCAGCTTTAATTTATTTTATCACATTCCCAGTGGGTCAGAAGTTTACATACGCTCAATTAGTATTTGGAAGAATTGAATTTAAAGTGTTTAACTTGGGTCAAAAGCTTCGGGTGATTGTGTGGGTAGAGACGTCTGACTGTGTGGGTAGAGTCTAGTGAGTGTGTGGGTAGAGTCCAGTGAGTGTGTGGGTAGGGTCTAGTGAGCGTGTGGGTAGAGTCTAGTGGGTGTGTGGGTAGAGTCTAGTTTGACCCCGTGGGGTCAAAATAATCACAAGAACGGTGAGCAAAAATCCCAGAACCACAAGGGGGGACCTAGTGAATGACCTGCAGAGAGCTGGGGCCAAAGTAACAAAGCCTACAATCAGTAACACACTACGCCGCCAGGGACTCAAATCCTGCAGTGCCAGACATGTCCCCCTGCTTAAGCCAGTACATGTCCAGGCCCGTCTGAAGTTTGCTAGAGAGCATTTGGATGGTCCAGAAGAAGATTGGGAGAATGTCATATGGTCAGATGAAACAAAAATATAACTTTTTGGTAAAAACTCATCTCGTCGTGTTTGGAGGACAAAGAATGCTGAGTTGCATCCAAAGAACACCATAACTACTGTGAAGCATGGGGGTGGGAACATCATGCTTTGGGGCTGTTTTTCTGCAAAGGGACCAGGACGACTGATCCGTGTAAAGGAAAGAATGAATGGGGCCATGTATCGTGAGATTCTGAGTGAAAACCTCCTTCCATCAGCAAGGGCATTGAATATGAAATGTGGCTGGGTCTTTCAGCATAACAATGATCCCAAACACACCGCCCGGGCAATGAAGGAGTGGCTTCGTAAGAAGCATTTCAAGGTCCTGGAGTGGCCTAGCCAGTATCCAGATCTCAACCCCATAGAAAATCTTTGGAGGGAGTTGAAAGTCCGTGTTGCCCAGCAACAGCCCCAAAACATCACTGCTCTAGAGGAGATCTGCATGGAGGAAGGGGCCAAAACACCAGCAACAGTGTGTGAAAACCTTGTGAAGACTTACAGAAAACGTTTGACCTCTGTCATTGCCAACAAAGGGTATATAACAAAGTATTGAGATAAACTTTTGTTATTGACCAAATACTTATTTTCCACCATAATTTGCAAATAAATTCATTAAAAATCCTACAATGTAATTTTCTGGATTTTTTTTGTCTCATTTTGTCTGTCATAGTTGAAGTGTACCTATGATGAAAATTACAGGCCTATCTCATCTTTTTAAGTGGGAGAACTTGAACAATTGGTGGCTGACTAAATACTTCTTTGCCCCACTGTATATGGGTAGAGTCTAGTGACTTTGTGGGTAGAGTCTAGTCAGTGTGTGGGTAGAGTCTAGTGACTGTGTGGGTAGAGTCTAATGAATTTGTGGGTAGAGTCTAGTGAGTGTGTGGGTAGAGTCTAGTGAGTGTGTGGGTATTTGTCTAGTGAGCGTGTGGATAGAGTCTGGTGAGTGTGTGGGTATAGTCTAGTGATTGTGTGGGTATAGCCTAGTGAGTGTGTGGGTATAGCCTAGTGACTGTGTGGGTAGAGTCTAGTGAGTGTGTGGGTATTGCCTAGTCAGTGTATGTTATTATCCAGTGAGTGTATGGTATCGTCCAGGGAGATTGTGGGTAGAGTCTAGGCAGTGTGTGGGTAGAGTCCAGTGGGTGTTTGCGTGGTCTTGTAGGTGTTTGGAAGAGTCTTTTCAGTGTGTGGGTAGAGTGTAGTGACTGTGTGGGAACATTCAAGTGTGTGTGTGGGTAGTCTACTGAGTGTGTGGGTAGTCTAGTGAGTGTGTGGGTAGAGTTTAGTGAGTGTGTGGGTAGAGTTTAGTGAGTGTGTGGGTAGAGTTTAGTGAGTGTGTGGGTAGAGTTTAGTGAATGTGTGGGTACTATACTGAGTGAGTGTGTGGGTAGAGTCCAGTGAGTGTGTGGGTAGAGTTTAGTGAGTGTGTGGGTACTATAGTGAGAGTGTGGGTAGTATAGTGACAGTGTGGGTGGAGTCCAGTGAGTGTGTGGGAAGAGTATAGTGTGTGTGTGGGTGGTGTCTAGTGCGTGTGTGGGTAGAGTCCAGTGAGTGTGTGGGTTTAGTGTAGGGTGTGTGTGGGTAGAGTCAAGGGAGTGTGTAAGTAGAGTCTAATGACTGTGTGGGTAGAGTCTAGTGAGTGTGTAGGTAGAGTCTAGTGAGTGTGTGGGTAGAGTCTAGTAAGTGTGTGGGTAGAGTCCAGTGAGTGTGTGGGTAGAGTTTAGTGAGTGTGTGGGTAGTATAGTAGGCGTATTGTTAGAGTCTATTGAATGTGTGGGTAGTATAGTGAGTGTGTGGGTAGAGTCTAATGACTGTGTGGGTAGAGTCTAGTGAGTGTGTGGGTAGAGTCTAGTGAGTGTGTGGGTAGAGTCCAGTGAGTGTGTGGGTAGAGTTTAGTGAGTGTGTGGGTAGTATAGTAGGCGTATTGTTAGAGTCTAGTGAATGTGTGGGTAGTATAGTGAGTGTGTGGGTAGAGTCTAATGACTGTGTGGGTAGAGTCTAGTGAGTGTGTGGGTAGAGTCTAGTGAGTGTGTGGGTAGAGTCTAGGGAGTGTGTGGGTAGATGTAGTGAGTGTGTGGGTAGAGTTTAGTGAATGTGTGGGTAGTATAGTGAGAGTGTGGGTAGTATAGTAGGCGTATTGTTCGAGTCTAGTGAATGTGTGGGTAGTATAGTGAGTGTGTGGGTAGAGTCTAGTGAGTGTGTGGGTAGAGTCTAGTGAGTATGTGGGTAGAGTCTAGTGAGTATGTAGGTAGAGTCTGGTGAGTGTGTGGGTAGAGTCCAGTGGGTTTGTGGGTAGAGTGTAGTGAGTGTGTGGGTAGAGTCTGGTGAGTGTGTGGGTAGAGTCTAGTCAGTGTGTGGGTAGAGTCTAGTCAGTGTGTGGGTAGAGTCTAGTCAGTGTGTGGGTAGAGTCTAGTGAGTGTGTGGTATCGTCCAGTGACTGTGTGGGTAGAGTCTAGTCAGTATGTAGGTACAGTCCAGTGAGTGTTTGGGTAGTCTAGTGAGTGTGTGGGTAGAGTTTTGTGAGTGTGTGGGTATAGTTTAGTGAGTGTGTGGGTAGAGTTTAGTGAGTGTGGGGGTAGAGTTTAGTGAATGTGTGGGTACTATAGTGAGTGAGTGTGTGGGTAGAGTACAGTGAGTGTGTGGGTAGAGTTTAGTGAGTGTGTGGGTAGAGTTTAGTGAGAGTGTGGGTGGAGTCCAGTGAGTGTTTGGGTAGTATAGTGATTATGTGGATAGAGTCCAGTGAGTGTGTGGGTAATATAGTTAGTGTGTGGGTAGAGTCTAATGAGTGTGTGGGTAGAGTCTAGTGAGTGTGTGGGTAGAGTCTAGTGAGTGTGTGGGTAGAGTCTAGTGAGTGCGTGGGTAGAGTCTAGTGAGTGCGTGTGCAGAGTCTAGTGAGTGTGTGGGTAATATAGTTAGTGTGCGGGTAGAGTCTAATGAGTGTGTGGGTAGAGTCTAGTGAATGTGTGGGTAGAGTCTAGTGAGTGTGTGGGTAGAGTCCAGTGAGTGTGTGGGATTAGTGTAGGGTGTGTGTGGGTAGAGTCCAGTGAGTGTGTGGGTAGAGTCAAGGGAGTGTGTGAGTAGAGTCTAGTGACTGTGTGGGTAGAGTCTAGTGAGTGTGTGTGTAGAGTCTAGTGAGTTTGTGTGTAGAGTCTAGTGAGTGTGTGGGTAGAGTTTAGTGAGTGTGTGGGTAGTGTCACGCCTTGGTCTTAGTATTTTGTGTTTTCTTTAATTATTTGTTCAGGCCAGGGTGTGACATGGGGTTATTGTATTGTCTTATTGGGGTTTTTGTAGTCATTGGGATTGTGGTTGATTAGGGGTGTGTCTAGTATAGGCTTGGCTGCCTGAGGCGGTTCTCAATCAGAGTCAGGTGATTCTCGTTGTCTCGGATTGGGAACCGTATTTAGGTAGCCTGAGTTTCACTTTGTATTTCGTGGGTGATTGTTCCTGTCTCTGTGTAGTTTCACCAGATAGGCTGTAATTAGGTTTCACGTTCCGTTTGTTGTTTTCGTATTTGTATAGTTATTTCATGTGTCACTTTGTTCATTAAAGTCATGATTAACCACTACGCTGCATTTCGGTCCGACTCTCTTTCAACAAACGAAGAACGGCGTTACAGAATCACCCACCACACACGGACCGAGTGGCGTGGTTACAGGCAGCGACAACAGGAGCGAAAGGAGGTACTTACGAGACGCTGTTCTGAGGACGTTATGGACAGCAGAAGCATGGAGTATACGACGTGGGATGAAATAGACAGGTGGGCGGCCGACCCAGAGAGAGTGCCTGAGCCCGCCTGGGATTCGCTAGAGCAGTGCGAAGAGGGCTATAGGCGAATGGAGTTGGAGAAACAGACACGGCGGCGCAGAGCGAAACCCGAAAGTCACCCCAAAAAATGTATTGGGGGGGGGGCTCAGATGGAGAGTGGATGAGTCAGGTGTCAGACCTGAGCCAACTCTCCCTGTTAATCGTGAAGAGCAGTTGCAGTGGGAGAGGCTGCATCACTTGGAGAATTGGACATGGGAGGAGGAACTGGACGGAAAAGGACCCTGGGCTCAGCCTGGAGAATATCGCCGTCCCAAGGAAGAACTAGAGGCGGGTAAAGCGGAGAGGCGCTGGTATGAAGAGGCAGCACGGCGACGCGGATGGAAGCCTGAGAGTCGGCCCAAAAAATGTATTTGGGGGGTGCTTACAGGGAGTATGGCTATGCCAGGTAGGAGACCTGCGCAAACTCCCTGTGCTTACCGGGGGGCTAGAGAGACCGGGCAGACACCGTGTTATGCTATGGAGCGCACGGTGTTTCCAGTGCGGGTGCATAGCCCGGAGCGGTTCATACCAGCCCTTCGTATTGGCCGGGCTAGAGTGGGCATCGAGCCAGGTAAGCTTGGTCAGGCTCGGTGCTCAAGAGCTCCAGTGCGCCTGCACGGTCTAGGTCTATCCAGAGCCACCTCCACACACCAGTCCTCCGGTAGCAGCTCCCCGCACCAGGCTTCCTGTGCGTGTCCTCGATCCAGTACCACCAGTTCCAGCACCACGCACCAGGCCTTCAGTGCGCCTCGCCTGTTCAGCGCTGCCAGAACCTTTCTCCTCTCCTGCGCTGCTGGAGTCTCCCGCCTGTTTAGCACAGCCAGAGCCTTTCTCCTCTCCTGCGCTGCCGGAGCCTCCCGCCTGTTTAGCGCTTTCGGAGTCTCCCGCCTGTTCAGCGCAGCCAGTGTTTTCCTCCTCTCCTGCGCTGTCGGAGTCTCCTGCCTGTTCAGCGCTTCCAGAGCCTTCCTCCTCTACAGCGCTGCCGGAGCCTCCTGCCTGTTCGGAGCAGCCTGTGCTGTCAGTCTGCAGGGAGCTGTCAGTCTGCAAGGAGCTGTCAGTCTGCAAGGAGCTGCCAGTCTGCAAGGAGCTGCCAGTCTGCAGGGTGCTGTCAGCCTGCATGGAGCAGTCAGAGCTGTCAGTCTGCAGGGAGCTGTCAGTCTGCAAGGAGCTGCCAGTCTGCAGGGTGCTGTCAGCCTGCATGGAGCAGTCAGAGCTGTCAGTCTGCATGAAGCAGCCAGAGCTGCCAGTCTGCAAAGAGCTGCCAGTCTGCAAGGACCTGTCAGCCTGCATGGAGCAGTCAGAGCTGTCAGTCTGCATAGAGCAGCTAGATCCGCCAGTCAGCCATGATCTTCTAGATCTGCCAGTCAACCAGATTCTTCCAGATCAGCCTGTCAACCAGAATCTTCCAGATCTGCTAGTCAACCAGAATCTTCCAGATCTGCTAGTCAACCTGAATCTTCCAGATCCGCCAGCCAGCCAGGATCTACCGGAGCCTACTACCTACCTGAGCTTCCTCTCAGTACTGGGCTTCCTCTCAGTACTGGGCTTCCTCTCAGTACTGGGCTTCCTCTCAGTACTGGGCTTCCCCTCAGTCCCGAGCTGCCTCAGTCCCGAGCTGCCCCTCAGTCCCGAACTGCCCCTCAGTCCCGAGCTGCCCCTCAGTCCCGAGCTGTCCCTCAGTCCCGAGATGCCCCTCAGTCACGAGCTGCTCCTCAGTTCTGTGGGGTTCTGGGTGAGGACTATTAGGTCATGGTGGGCGGCGAGGGTGGATTATCCCAGGATGCGAAGGGGAGGAACTAGGACATTAATGAAGTGGGGTCCACGTCCCGAGCCGGAGCCGCCACCATGGACAGACGCCCACCCGGACCCTCCCTATGGTTTTGAGGTGCGTCCGGGAGTCCGCACCTTGGGGGGGGGGGGGTTCTGTCACGCCTTGGTCTTAGTATTTTGTGTTTTCTTTAATTATTTGTTCAGGCCAGGGTGTGACATGGGGTTATTGTATTGTCTTATTGGGGTTTTTGCAGGCATTGGGATTGTGGTTGATTAGGGGTGTGTCTAGTATAGGCTTGGCTGCCTGAGGCGGTTCTCAATCAGAGTCAGGTGATTCTTGTTGTCTCGGATTGGGAACCGTATTTAGGTAGCGTCATTTCTTCATTAAAGATCATGAATAACCACCACGCTGCATTTCGGTCCGACTCTCTTCCTTCAAACGAAGAACGTCGTTACAGGTAGTATAGTGAGAGTGTGGGTAGAGTCCAGTGAGTGTGTGGGTAGAATTTAGTGAATGTGTGTGTACTATAGTGAGTGTGTGGATAGAGTCCAGTTAGTGTGTGGGTTGTATAGTGAGAGTTTGGGTGGAGTCTAATGAGTGTGTGGGTATATAGTTAGTGTGTGGGTAGAATCTAGTGAGTGCGTGTATAGAGTCTAGTGAGTGTGTGGGTAGGGTCTAGTGAGTGTGTGTGTAGAGTCTAGTGAGTGTGTGTGTAGAGTCTAGTGAGTGTGTGGGTATAGTCTAGTGACTGTGTGGGAACATTCAAGTGTGTGTGTAGAGTCTAGTGAGTGTGTGGGTATAGTCTAGTGACTGTGTGGGAACATTCAAGTGTGTGTGTGGGTAGTCTAGTGAGTGTGTGGGTAGAGTTTAGTGAGTGTGTGGGTAGAGTCCAGTGAGTGTGTGGGTAGAGTTTAGTGAGTGTGTGCGTAGTGTCCAGTGACTGTGTGGGAACATTCAAGTGTATGTGTGGATAGTCTAGTGAGTGTGTAGGTAGAGTTTATTGAGTGTGTGGGTAGAGTTTAGTGAGTGTGTGGGTAGTCTAGTGAGTGTGTGGGTAGAGTTTAGTGAGTGTGTGGGTAGAGTCCAGTGAGTGTGTGGGTAGAGTTTATTGAGTGTGTGGGTAGAGTTTAGTGAGTGTGTGGGTAGAGTTTAGTGATCATTTGGGTAGAGTTTAGTGAGTGTGTGGTTAGAGTTTAGTGAGTGTGTTGGTAGAGTCCAGTGAGTGTGTGGGTAGAGTCTAGTGCCTGTGTGGGTAGAGTCTAGTGCCTGTGTGGGTAGAGTCTAGTGCCTGTGTGGGTAGAGTCTAATGAGTGTGTGGGTAGTCTAGTGAGTGTGTGGGTAGAGTCTAGTGAGTCAGTGGGTAGTCTAGTCAGAGTGTGGGTAGAGTCTTGAGAGTGTGTGCGTAGTCTAGTGAGGGTAGAGTCCAGTGAGTATGTAATAACACACCTTCTTTGCTCTCTTTGAGGATTGTACAGTGCCACCGTCGCGGAATGCTCACCATGACTGTGCCACCCCCTCCTTCTCTGTGGCTGACGTGAGTAAAACATTTCAACTCTTTAATCCTCGCAAGGCCTCTGGACCAGACTACAACCCTAGCCGTGTCCTCAGAGCATACAGAGACCAGCTGGCTGGTTTGTTTACAGTCATATTTAATCTCTCCCTACCCCAGTCTGTTGTCCCAACATGCTTCAAGATGGCTAGCATTGTTCCCTTACCAAAGAAGGCAACTATAACTGAACTAAATGACTACCGGCCTGTAGCACTCACTTCTTTCATCATGAAGTGCTTTGAGAGTGTCACGTTCTGACCTTAGTTCCTTTGTTTTGTCTTTTGTTTTAGTATGGTCAGGGCGTGAGTTGGGTGGGTTGTCTATGTTAGTTTTTCTATATTTTTCTATTTCTGTGTTTGGCCTGATATGGTTCTCAATCAGAGGCAGCTGTCAATCGTTGTCCCTGATTGAGAACCATATTTAGGTAGCCTGTTTTCAATTGTGTTTTGTGGGTGTTTTTTTTCAGTCTTTTTGTGTCTGCACCAGACAGAACTGTTTGGGTTTTCACTTTGTTGTTTTGTAATTTGAAGTGTTCAGTTTGGATTATTATTAAATAAGATGAACACTAACCACGCTGCTCTTTGGTCCTCTCCTCCTTCCACCCAAGACAACCATTACAGAGAGGCTAGTCAAGGATCATATCACCGCCACCTTACCGGTCACCCTAGACCCATTTCAGTTTGCATACCGCCCCAACAGGTCCACAGATGATCGCCATCACACTGCACACTGCCCTATCCCATCTGGACAAAAATAATACATACAGTTGATGTCGGAAGTTTACATACACTTAGGTTGGAGTCATTAAAACTCATTTTTCAACCACTCCACAAATTGTTAACAAACTATAGTGTTGGCAAGTCGGTTAGGGCATCTACTTTGTGCGTAACACAAGTAATTTCAAACAATTGTTTACAGACAGATTATTTAACTTACAATTCACTGTATCACAATTTCAGTGGGTCAGAAGTTCACATACACTAAGTTGACTGTGCCTGTAAACAGCTTGGAAAATTCCCACAAATTATGTCATGGCCTTAGAAGCTTGGAGGTGTACCTGTGGATGTATTTGAAGGCCTACCTTCAAACTCATTGCCTCATTGCTTGACATCATGGGAAAATCAAAAGAAATCAGCCAAGATCTGAAAAAACATTGTAGACCTCCACAAGTCTGGTTCATTCTTGGGAGCAATTTCCAAACGCCTGAAGGTACCACGTTCATCTGTACAAACAATAGTACGCAAGTATAAACACCATGGGACCACTCAGCCGTCAAACCTCTCAGGAAGGAGATACGTTCTGTCTCCTAGAGTGGAACGTACTTTAGTGCGAAAAGCTTATTTGAAATCGGACACTGTGGTGGGATTAACAACAAGACTACTTTTAAAACGGTATAAGATACATGTCTGTTTGAGGAATTTTAATTATGAGATTTCTGTTGTTTTGAATTTGGCGCCCTGCAATTTCACTGGCTGTTGTCATATCATCCCGTTAACGGGATAGCAGCCCAAAGAGGTTTTAGTAATTGGATCAATAGTCACTTTAAATAATGCCTCTTTAATAAATAATATTAACTTTAATAATGTTACATATCTTACATTACATATATACTGTATTGAGACCCAATCACTGGACACTTTAATAAATGGCCCGCTAGTCACTTTAAACAATGCCACTTTAAAACTGTTTACATATCTTACATTACATATATACTGTATTGAGACCCAATCACTGGACACTTTAATAAATGGCCCGCTAGTCACTTTAAACAATGCCACTTTAAAACTGTTTACATATCTTACATTACATATATACTGTATTGAGACCCAATCACTGGACACTTTAATAAATGGCCCGCTAGTCACTTTAAACAATGCCACTTTAAAACTGTTTACATATCTTACATTACATATATACTGTATTGAGACCCAATCACTGGACACTTTAATAAATGGCCCGCTAGTCACTTTAAACAATGCCACTTTAAAACTGTTTACATATCTTACATTACATATATACTGTATTGAGACCCAATCACTGGACACTTTAATAAATGGCCCGCTAGTCACTTTAAACAATGCCACTTTAAAACTGTTTACATATCTTACATTACATATATACTGTATTGAGACCCAATCACTGGACACTTTAATAAATGGCCCGCTAGTCACTTTAAACAATGCCACTTTAAAACTGTTTACATATCTTACATTACATATATACTGTATTGAGACCCAATCACTGGACACTTTAATAAATGGCCCGCTAGTCACTTTAAACAATGCCACTTTAAAACTGTTTACATATCTTACATTACATATATACTGTATTGAGACCCAATCACTGGACACTTTAATAAATGGCCCGCTAGTCACTTTAAACAATGCCACTTTAAAACTGTTTACATATCTTACATTACTAACCTCCAGAAGAGCTTCAATGCCAATCAACTCTCCTTCCGTGGCCTCCAACTGCTCTTAAATGCAAGTAAAACTAAATGCATGCTCTTCAACCGATCGCTACCAGCATCACTACTCTGGACGGATCTGACTTAGAATATGTGGACATCTACAAATACCTAGGTGTCTGGTTAGACTGTAAACTCTCCTTCCAGACTCACATTAATCATCTCCAATCCAAAATTAAACCTAGAATTGTCTTCCTATTTCGCATCAAAGCATCCTTCACTCACGCTGTCCAACATACCCTCGTAAAACTAACAATACTAGCAATCCTTGACTTCGCCGATGTCATTTACAAAACAGCCTCCAACACTCGACTCAGCGAATTGGATGCAGTCTTTTACAGTGCCATCCGTTTTGTCACCAAAGCCCCATATACCACCCACCACCCACCTCCGCGACCTGTATGGTCTCGTTGGCTGCTCCTTGCTTCATATCCGTTGCCAAACCCACTGGCTCCAGGTCATCTATAAGTCTTTATCTCAGCTCAATGGTCACCATAGCAGTACCCACCCATAGCACATGCTTTTCGGCGAAAGCATAAGAATGTCAACAAAGAGAGTAGCATATTTCAACCCTGCAGGCGCTACACAAAACGCTGAAATAAAATATAAAACATGCATTACCTTTGACGAGCTTCTTTTGTTGGCACTCCAATATGTCCCATAAACATCACAATTGGTCCTTTTGTTCGATTAATTCCGTCCATATATATCCAAATGTCCATTTATTTGACGCGTTTCATCCAGAAAAAAACTGTTGCCAAAAAAACACAACGTCACTACAAAACATTTCAAAAGTTGCCTATAAACTTTGCCAAAGTATTTCAAACTACTTTTTTAATACAACTTGAGGTATTTTTAAACGTTAATAATAGATCAAATTGTAGACGGGGCAATCTGTATTCAATACAGGAAGTAAACAAACCATGCTCCTTTTTACGTCTTGCGCAACTAACAATAGTGTAACGTTGTTCCAGGATGTGCATCTTCTTCGTTGCACAAATTAATAACCTCAACCAAATTCCAAAGACTGGTGACATCAAGTGGAAGCGGTAAGAACTGATTCCTAAGAAATATCCCTTGGCAAAGGGAAAAAAATAAATACATTCTGAACAGTTAGTCCTTGGGGTTTTGCCTGCTATATAAGTTCTGTTATACTCACAGACATGATTCAAACAGTTTTAGAAACTTCTGAGTGTTTTCGTTCCAAATCTACTAATAATATGCATATCTTATATTCCTGGCATGAGTAGCAGGAAGTTGAAATTGGGCACGCTATTTATCCAAAAGTGAAAATGCTGCCCCCTATACCTTAAGCGGTCTTTTTTCAATTTTACATCACATATACTGTATTTTATACCATCTACTGCATCTTTCCTATACCGCTCGGCCATCGCTCATCCATATATTTATATGTACATATTCTCATTCACACCATTAGATTTGTGTCTATTAGGTAGTTGTTAGATTACTTGTTAGATATTACTGCACTGTTGGAACTAGAATCACAAGCATTTCGCAAAACACTCACAATAACATCTGCTAACCATGTGTATGTGACCAATAAAATTTGATTTTGATAATAGGATGTTAAAGGTAATGGTGTTGTGATAGTAGGATATTTAAAACTTCTTAAGGATCTGCCCCTTTTTTTCTACTTTTGCCTAAAATGACATACACAAATCTAACTGCCTGTAGCTCAGGCCCTGAAGCAAAGATATGCATTTTCTTGGTACCAATTGAAAGGAAACACTTTAAAGTTTGTAGAAATGTGAAAGGAATGTAGGAGAATTTAACACATTAGATCTGGTAAAAGATCTGGTACCATCATCTTTGAAATGCAAGAGATAGGCCATAATGTATTATTCCAACCCAGTTGCAATTTAGATATTGGCCACTAGATGGCAGCACTGTATGCGCAAAGTTTTAGTCTGATCCAATGAACCATTACATTTCTGTTCAAAATGTTGTATCAAGATTGCCCAAATATGCCTAACTTTTCATGTTTTACCCATGAGCTGTTCTGAGACATGTTTTACCCATGTGCTGTTCTGAGTCATGTTTAACACATGTGCTGTTCTGAGACATGAGTCATGTTTAAACCATGTGGTGTTCTGAGACATGTTTAACCCACGTGCTGTTCTGAGACATGCTTAACCCACGTGCTGTTCTGAGACATGTTTAACCCACGTGCTGTTCTGAGACATGTTTTACCCATGTGCTGTTCTGAGTCATGTTTAACACATGTGCTGTTCTGAGACATGTTTTACCCATGTGCTGTTCTGAGACATGTTTAACACGTGCTGTTCTGAGGCATGTTTTACCCATGTGCTGTTCTGAGGCTTGTTTTACCCATGTGCTGTTCTGAGACATGTTTTACCCATGTGCTGTTCTGAGACATGTTTAACACGTGCTGTTCTGAGACATGTTTTACCCATGTGCTGTTCTGAGTCATGTTTAACCCACGTGGTGTTCTGAGAAAGGTTCAACCCACGTGCTGTTCTGAGTCATGTTTAACACGTGCTGTTCTGAGACATGTTTTACCCATGTGCTGTTCTGAGACATGTTTAACCCATGTGCTGTTCTGAGACATGTTCTACCCATGTGGTGTTCTGAGACATGTTTAAACGACATGCTGTTCTGAGACATGTTTAACACATGTGCTGTTCTGAGACATGTTTATCCCATGTGCTGTTCTGAGACATGTTTAACCCATTTGCTGTTCTGAGACATGTTTAACCCATGTGCTGTTCTGAGACATGTTTAACCCATGTGCTGTTCTGAGACATGTTCTACCAATGTGGTGTTCTGAGACATGTTTAAGCCACGTGCTGTTCTGAGACATGTTTAACCCACATGCTGTTCTGAGACATGGTTAACCCACGAGCTGTTCTGAGACATGTTTAACACATGTGCTGTTCTGAGACATGTTTTACCCATGTGCTGTTCTGAGACATGTTTAACACATGTGCTGTTCTGAGACATGTTTTACCCATGTGCTGTTCTGAGGCTTGTTTTACCCATGTGCTGTTCTGAGACATGTTTAACACATGTGCTGTTCTGAGACATGAGTCATGTTTAAACCATGTGGTGTTCTGAGACATGTTTAACCCACGTGCTGTTCTGAGACATGCTTAACCCACGTGCTGTTCTGAGACATGTTTAACCCACGTGCTGTTCTGAGACATGTTTTACCCATGTGCTGTTCTGAGTCATGTTTAACACATGTGCTGTTCTGAGACATGTTTTACCCATGTGCTGTTCTGAGACATGTTTAACACGTGCTGTTCTGAGGCATGTTTTACCCATGTGCTGTTCTGAGGCTTGTTTTACCCATGTGCTGTTCTGAGACATGTTTTACCCATGTGCTGTTCTGAGACATGTTTAACATGTGCTGTTCTGAGACATGTTTTACCCATGTGCTGTTCTGAGTCATGTTTAACCCACGTGGTGTTCTGAGAAAGGTTCAACCCACGTGCTGTTCTGAGTCATGTTTAACACATGTGCTGTTCTGAGACATGTTTTACCCATGTGCTGTTCTGAGACATGTTTAACCCATGTGCTGTTCTGAGACATGTTCTACCCATGTGGTGTTCTGAGACATGTTTAAACGACATGCTGTTCTGAGACATGTTTAACACGTGCTGTTCTGAGACATGTTTATCCCATGTGCTGTTCTGAGACATGTTTAACCCATTTGCTGTTCTGAGACATGTTTAACCCATGTGCTGTTCTGAGACATGTTTAACCCATGTGCTGTTCTGAGACATGTTCTACCAATGTGGTGTTCTGAGACATGTTTAAGCCACGTGCTGTTCTGAGACATGTTTAACCCACATGCTGTTCTGAGACATGGTTAACCCACGAGCTGTTCTGAGACATGTTTAACACATGTGCTGTTCTGAGACATGTTTTACCCATGTGCTGTTCTGAGACATGTTTAACACATGTGCTGTTCTGAGACATGTTTTACCCATGTGCTGTTCTGAGGCTTGTTTTACCCATGTGCTGTTCTGAGACATGTTTAACACATGTGCTGTTCTGAGACATGAGTCATGTTTAAACCATGTGGTGTTCTGAGACATGTTTAACCCACGTGCTGTTCTGAGACATGCTTAACCCACGTGCTGTTCTGAGACATGTTTAACCCACGTGCTGTTCTGAGACATGTTTTACCCATGTGCTGTTCTGAGTCATGTTTAACACATGTGCTGTTCTGAGACATGTTTAACACATGTGCTGTTCTGAGACATGTTTTACCCATGTGCTGTTCTGAGACATGTTTAACACGTGCTGTTCTGAGGCATGTTTTACCCATGTGCTGTTCTGAGGCTTGTTTTACCCATGTGCTGTTCTGAGACATGTTTTACCCATGTGCTGTTCTGAGACATGTTTAACACGTGCTGTTCTGAGACATGTTTTACCCACGTGCTGTTCTGAGTCATGTTTAACACATGTGCTGTTCTGAGACATGTTTTACCCATGTGCTGTTCTGAGACATGTTTAACCCATGTGCTGTTCTGAGACATGTTTAACCCATGTGCTGTTCTGAGACATGTTCTACCCATGTGCTGTTCTGAGACATGTTTAAACGACATGCTGTTCTGAGACATGTTTAACACATGTGCTGTTCTGTGACATGTTTAACCCATGTGCTGTTCTGAGACATGTTTATCCCATGTGCTGTTCTGAGACATATGTTTAACCCATTTGCTGTTCTGAGACATGTTTAACCCATGTGCTGTTCTGAGACATGTTCTACCAATGTGGTGTTCTGAGACATGTTTAAGCCACGTGCTGTTCTGAGACATGTTTAACCCACGAGCTGTTCTGAGACATGTTTTACCCATGTGCTGTTCTGAGACATGTTTAACACGTGCTGTTCTGAGACATGTTTTACCCATGTGCTGTTCTGAGTCATGTTTAACCCATGTGGTGTTCTGAGTCATGTTTAACCCACGTGGTGTTCTGAGAAATGTTTAACCCACGTGCTGTTCTGAGTCATGTTTTACCCATGTGCTGTTCTGAGACATGTTTTACCCATGTGCTGTTCTGAGGCTTGTTTTACCCATGTGCTGTTCTGAGACATGTTTAACACATGTGCTGTTCTGAGACATGTTTTACCCATGTGCTGTTCTGAGTCATGTTTAACACATTTGCTTTTCTGAGACATGTTTTACCCATGTGCTGTTCTGAGACATGTTTAACCCATGTGCTGTTCTGAGACATGTTTAACCCATGTGCTGTTCTGAGACATGTTTAACCCATGTGCTGTTCTGAGACATGTTTAACCCACGTGCTGTTCTGAGACATGTTTAACACGTGCTGTTCTGAGGCATGTTTTACCCACATGCTGTTCTGAGACATGTTTAACCCACGTGCTGTTCTGAGACATGTTTAACACATGTGCTGTTCTGAGACATGTTTTACCCATGTGCTATTCTGAGGCATGTTTTACCCATGTGCTGCTCTGAGACATGTTTTACCCATGTGCTGTTCTGAGACATGTTTAACACATGTGCTGTTCTGAGTCATGTTTAACCCATGTGGTGTTCTGAGTCATGTTTAACCCATGTGGTGTTCTGAGACAGGTTTAACCAACGTGCTGTTCTGAGACATGTTTAACCCACATGCTGTTCTGAGTCATGTTTAACCCATGTGCTGTTCTGAGCCATGTTTAACCCATCTGCTGTTCTGAGCCATGTTTAACCCATGTGCTGTTCTGAGACATGTTTAACCCATTTGCTGTTCTGAGACATGTTTAACCCATGTGCTGTTCTGAGACATGTTTAACCCATGTGCTGTTCTGAGACATGTTTAACCCATGTGCTGTTCTGAGACATGTTTAACCCATGTGCTGTTCTGAGACATGTTAACCCACTGCTGTTCTGAGACATGTTTAAACCATGTGCTGTTCTGAGACATGTTTAAACCATGTGCTGTTCTGAGACATGTTTAAACCATGTGCTGTTCTGAGACATGTTTAACACATGTGCTGTTCTGAGACATGTTTAACCCATGTGCTGTTCTGAGACATGTTTATCCCGTGTGCTGTTCTGAGACATGTTTAACCCATTTGCTGTTCTGAGACATGTTTAACTCACATGCTGTTCTGAGACATGTTTAACCCACATGCTGTTCTGAGACATGTTTAACCCACGAGCTGTTGTGAGACATGTTTAACACGTGCTGTTCTGAGACATGTTTAACACATGTGCTGTTCTGAGACATGTTTTACCCATGTGCTGTTCTGAGGCTTGTTTTACCCATGTGCTGTTCTGAGACATGTTTAACACATGTGCTGTTCTGAGACATGTTTTACCCATGTGCTGTTCTGAGGCTTGTTTTACCCATGTGCTGTTCTGAGACATGTTTTACCCATGTGCTGCTCTGAGACATGTTTTAACACATGTGCTGTTCTGAGACATGTTTTACCCAGGTGATGTTCTGAGTCATGTTTAACCCATGTGCTGTTCTGAGTCATGTTTAACCCATGTGGTGTTCTGAGACATGTTTAACCCACGTGCTGTTCTGAGATATGTTTAACCCATGTGCTGTTCCGAGACTTGTTTAACCCATGTGCTGTTCTGAGACATGTATAACCCATGTGCTGTTCTGAGACATGTTTAACCCATGTGTTGTTCTGAGACATGTTCTACCCATGTGCTGTTCTGAGACATGTTTTACCCATGTGCTGTTCTGAGACATGTTTAACACATGTGCTGTTCTGAGACATGTTTAACACATGTGCTGTTCTGAGACATGTTTAACACATGTGCTGTTCTGAGACATGTTTAACCCATGTGCTGTTCTGAGACATGTTTTACCCATGTGCTGTTCTGAGACATATTTAACACGTGCTGTTCTGAGACATGTTTTACCCATGTGCTGTTCTGAGACATGTTTAACACGTGCTGTTCTGAGACATGTTTTACCCATGTGCTGTTCTGAGACATGTTTTACCCATGTGCTGTTCTGAGACATGTTTAACCCATGTTCTGTTCTGAGACATGTTTAACCCATGTGCTGTTCTGAGTCATGTTTAACCCATGTGGTGTTCTGAGACATGTTTATCCCGTGTGCTGTTCTGAGACATGTTTAACCCATTTGCTGTTCTGAGACATGTTTAACCCATGTGCTGTTCTGAGACATGTTTAACCCATGTGCTGTTCTGAGACATGTTCTACCAATGTGGTGTTCTGAGACATGTTTAACCCACATGCTGTTCTGAGACATGTTTAACCCACATGCTGTTCTGAGACATGTTTAACCCACATGCTGTTCTGAGACATGTTTAACCCACATGCTGTTCTGAGACATGTTTAACCCACGAGCTGTTCTGAGACATGTTAACCCACTGCTGTTCTGAGACATGTTTAAACCATGTGCTGTTCTGAGACATGTTTAAACCATGTGCTGTTCTGAGACATGTTAAACCCATGTGCTGTTCTGAGACATGTTTAACCCACTGCTCTTCTGAGCCATGTTTAACCCATGTGCTGTTCTGAGCCATGTTTAACCCATGTGGTGTTCTGAGACATGTTTAACACGTGCTGTTCTGAGACATGTTTAACCCATGTGCTGTTCTGAGACATGTTTAACCCATGTGCTGTTCTGAGACATGTTTATCCCATGTGCTGTTCTGAGACATGTTTAACCCATGTGCTGTTCTGAGACATGTTTAACACATTTGCTGTTCTGAGACATGTTTTACCCAGGTGATGTTCTGAGTCATGTTTAACCCATGTGCTGTTCTGAGTCATGTTTAACCCATGTGGTGTTCTGAGACATGTTTAACCCACGTGCTGTTCTGAGATATGTTTAACCCATGTGCTGTTCCGAGACTTGTTTAACCCATGTGCTGTTCTGAGACATGTATAACCCATGTGCTGTTCTGAGACATGTTTAACCCATGTGTTGTTCTGAGACATGTTCTACCCATGTGCTGTTCTGAGACATGTTTTACCCATGTGCTGTTCTGAGACATGTTTAACACATGTGCTGTTCTGAGACATGTTTAACACATGTGCTGTTCTGAGACATGTTTAACACATGTGCTGTTCTGAGACATGTTTAACCCATGTGCTGTTCTGAGACATGTTTTACCCATGTGCTGTTCTGAGACATATTTAACACGTGCTGTTCTGAGACATGTTTTACCCATGTGCTGTTCTGAGACATGTTTAACACGTGCTGTTCTGAGACATGTTTTACCCATGTGCTGTTCTGAGACATGTTTTACCCATGTGCTGTTCTGAGACATGTTTAACCCATGTTCTGTTCTGAGACATGTTTAACCCATGTGCTGTTCTGAGTCATGTTTAACCCATGTGGTGTTCTGAGACATGTTTATCCCGTGTGCTGTTCTGAGACATGTTTAACCCATTTGCTGTTCTGAGACATGTTTAACCCATGTGCTGTTCTGAGACATGTTTAACCCATGTGCTGTTCTGAGACATGTTCTACCAATGTGGTGTTCTGAGACATGTTTAACCCACATGCTGTTCTGAGACATGTTTAACCCACATGCTGTTCTGAGACATGTTTAACCCACATGCTGTTCTGAGACATGTTTAACCCACATGCTGTTCTGAGACATGTTTAACCCACGAGCTGTTCTGAGACATGTTAACCCACTGCTGTTCTGAGACATGTTTAAACCATGTGCTGTTCTGAGACATGTTTAAACCATGTGCTGTTCTGAGACATGTTAAACCCATGTGCTGTTCTGAGACATGTTTAACCCACTGCTCTTCTGAGCCATGTTTAACCCATGTGCTGTTCTGAGCCATGTTTAACCCATGTGCTGTTCTGAGACATGTTTAACCCATGTGCTGTTCTGAGACATGTTTAACCCATGTGCTGTTCTGAGACATGTTTAACCCATGTGCTGTTCTGAGACATGTTTAACCCATGTGCTGTTCTGAGACTTGTTCAACCCATGTGGTGTTCTGAGTCATGTTTAACCCATGTGGTGTTCTGAGACATGTTTAACACGTGCTGTTCTGAGACATGTTTAACCCATGTGCTGTTCTGAGACATGTTTAACCCATGTGCTGTTCTGAGACATGTTTATCCCATGTGCTGTTCTGAGACATGTTTAACCCATGTGCTGTTCTGAGACATGTTTAACACATTTGCTGTTCTGAGACATGTTTAACACACATGCTGTTCTGAGACATGTTTAACCCACGTGCTGTACTGAGACATGTTTAACCCACGTGCTGTTCTGAGTCAGGATTAAACCATGTGCTGTTCTGAGACATGTTTAACCCACATGCTGTTCTGAGACATGTTTAACCCACATGCTGTTCTGAGACATGTTTAACCCACATGCTGTTCTGAGACATGTTTAACCCACGAGCTGTTGTGAGACATGTTTAACACGTGCTGTTCTGAGACATGTTTAACACGTGCTGTTCTGAGACATGTTTTACCCATGTGCTGTTCTGAGGCTTGTTTTACCCATGTGCTGTTCTGAGACATGTTTAACACGTGCTGTTCTGAGACATGTTTTACCCATGTGCTGTTCTGAGGCTTGTTTTACCCATGTGCTGTTCTGAGACATGTTTTACCCATGTGCTGTTCTGAGACATGTTTTAACACATGTGCTGTTCTGAGACATGTTTTACCCATGTGCTGTTCTGAGGAATGTATAACCCATGTGCTTTTCTGATACATGTTTAACCCATGTGTTGTTCTGAGACATGTTCTACCCATGTGGTGTTCTGAGACATATTTAACACATGCTGTTCTGAGACATGTTTAACCCATGTGCTGTTCTGAGACATGTTTAACCCATGTGCTGTTCTGAGACATGTATAACCCATGTGCTGTTCTGATACATGTTTAACCCATGTGTTGTTCTGAGACATGTTCTACCCATGTGGTGTTCTGAGACATATTTAACACGTGCTGTTCTGAGACATGTTTTACCCATGTGCTGTTCTGAGACATGTTTAACACATGTGCTGTTCTGAGACATGTTTAACATATGTGCTGTTCTGAGACATGTTTAACCCATGTGCTGTTCTGAGACATGTTTTACCCATGTGCTGTTCTGAGACATATTTAACACGTGCTGTTCTGAGACATGTTTTACCCATGTGCTGTTCTGAGACATGTTTAACACGTGCTGTTCTGAGACATGTTTTACCCATGTGCTGTTCTGAGACACGTTTTACCCATGTGCTGTTCTGAGACATGTTTAACCCATGTGCTGTTCTGAGACATGTTTAACCCATGTGCTGTTCTGAGTCATGTTTAACCCATGTGGTGTTCTGAGTCATGTTTAACCCATGTGGTGTTCTGAGACATGTTTAACCCACGTGCTGTTCTGAGACATGTTTAACCCATGTGCTGTTCTGAGTCATGTTTAACACATGTGCTGTTCTGAGACATGTTTTACCCATGTGCAGTTGTGAGACATGTTTAACCCATGTGCTGTTCTGATGTAACCCATGTGCTGTTCTGAGACATGTTTAACACATGTACTGTTCTGAGACATGTTTAACCCATGTGCTGTTCTGAGACATGTTTAACCCATGTGCTGTTCTGAGACATGTTTAACCCATGTGCTGTTCTGAGACATGTTTAACCCATGTGCTGTTCTGAGACATGTTTAACCCATGTGCTGTTCTGAGACATGTTTAACCCATGTGCTGTTCTGAGACATGTTTAACCCATGTGGTGTTCTGAGACATGTTTAACCCATGTGTTGTTCTGAGACATGTTCTACCCATGTGGTGTTCTGAGACACGTTTAACCGACATGCTGTTCTGAGACATGTTTAACACGTGCTGTTCTGAGACATGTTCTACCCATGTGGTGTTCTGAGACACGTTTAACCGACATGCTGTTCTGAGACATGTTTAACACATGTGCTGTTCTGAGACATGTTTAACCCATGTGCTGTTCTGAGACATGTTTATCCCATGTGCTGTTCTGAGACATGTTTAACCCACTGCTGTTCTGAGCCATGTTTAACCCATGTGCTGTTCTGAGACATGTTTAACCCATGTGCTGTTCTGAGACATGTTTATCCCATGTGCTGTTCTGAGACATGTTTAACACACGTGCTGTTCTGAGACATGTTTAACCCACTGCTGTTCTGAGCCATGTTTAACCCATGTGCTGTTCTGAGCCATGTTTAACCCATCTGCTGTTCTGAGCCATGTTTAACCCATGTGCTGTTCTGTGACATGTTTAACCCATGTGCTGTTCTGAGACATGTTTATCCCATGTGCTGTTCTGAGACATGTTTAACCTATTTGCTGTTCTGAGACATGTTTAACCCATGTGCTGTTCTGAGACATGTTTAACCCATGTGCTGTTCTGAGACATGTTTAACCTATTTGCTGTTCTGAGACATGTTTAACCCATGTGCTGTTCTGAGACATGTTTAACCCATGTGCTGTTCTGAGACATGTTCTACCAATGTGGTGTTCTGAGACATGTTTAAGCCACGTGCTGTTCTGAGACATGTTTAACCCACATGCTGTTCTGAGACACGTTTAACCCACGAGCTGTTCTGAGACATGTTTAACACATGTGCTGTTCTGAGACATGTTTTACCCATGTGCTGTTCTGAGACAGGTTTAACCAACGTGCTGTTCTGAGACATGTTTAACCCACATGCTGTTCTGAGCCATGTTTAACCCATCTGCTGTTCTGAGCCATGTTTAACCCATGTGCTGTTCTGAGACATGTTTAACTCATGTGCTGTTCTGAGACATGTTTAACCCATGTGCTGTTCTGAGACATGTTTAAACCATGTGCTGTTCTGAGACATGTTAAACCCATGTGATGTTCTGAGACATGTTTAACCCACTGCTCTTCTGAGCCATGTTTAACCCATGTGCTGTTCTGAGCCATGTTTAACCCATGTGCTGTTCTGAGCCATGTTTAACCCATGTGCTGTTCTGAGACATGTTAACCCACTGCTGTTCTTAGACATGTTTAAACCATGTGCTGTTCTGAGACATGTTTAAACCATGTGCTGTTCTGAGACATGTTTAAACCATGTGCTGTTCTGAGACATGTTAAACCCATGTGCTGTTCTGAGACATGTTTAACCCACTGCTCTTCTGAGCCATGTTTAACCCATGTGCTGTTCTGAGCCATGTTTAACCCATGTGCTGTTCTGAGCCATGTTTAACCCATGTGCTGTTCTGAGCCATGTTTAACCCATGTGCTGTTCTGAGCCATGTTTAACCCATGTGCTGTTCTGAGACATGTTTATACCATGTGCTGTTCTGAGACTTGTTCAACCCATGTGGTGTTCTGAGTCATGTTTAACCTATGTGGTGTTCTGAGACATGTTTAACCCATGTGCTGTTCTGAGACATGTTTAACCCATGTGCTGTTCTGAGACATGTTTATCCCATGTGCTGTTCTGAGACATGTTTAACCCATGTGCTGTTCTGAGACATGTTTAACCCATTTGCTGTTCTGAGACATGTTTAACACACGTGCTGTTCTGAGACATGTTTAACCCACGTGCTGTACTGAGACATGTTTAACCCACGTGCTGTTCTGAGTCAGGATTAAACCATGTGGTGTTCTGAGTCATGTTTAACCCATGTGGTGTTCTAAGACATGTTTAACACGTGCTGTTCTGAGACATGTTTAACACATGTGCTGTTCTGAGACATGTTTAACCCATGTGCTGTTCTGAGACATGTTTATCCCGTGTGCTGTTCTGAGACATGTTTAACCCATTTGCTGTTCTGAGACATGTTTAACCCATGTGCTGTTCTGAGACATGTTTAACCCATGTGCTGTTCTGAGACATGTTCTACCAATGTGGTGTTCTGAGACATGTTTAACCCACATGCTGTTCTGAGACATGTTTAACCCACATGCTGTTCTGAGACATGTTTAACCCACGAGCTGTTGTGAGACATGTTTAACACATGTGCTGTTCTGAGACATGTTTAACACATGTGCTGTTCTGAGACATGTTTAACACATGTGCTGTTCTGAGACATGTTTTACCCATGTGCTGTTCTGAGGCTTGTTTTACCCATGTGCTGTTCTGAGGCTTGTTTTACCCATGTGCTGTTCTGAGAAATGTTTTACCCATGTGCTGTTCTGAGACATGTTTTAACACATGTGCTGTTCTGAGACATGTTTTACCCAGGTGATGTTCTGAGTCATGTTTAACCCATGTGCTGTTCTGAGTCATGTTTAACCCATGTGGTGTTCTGAGACATGTTTAACCCACGTGCTGTTCTGAGACATGTTTAACCCATGTGCTGTTCTGAGACATGTTTAACCCATGTGCTGTTCTGAGACATGTTTAACCCATGTGCTGTTCTGAGACATGTTTAACCCATGTGTTGTTCTGAGACATGTTCTACCCATGTGGTGTTCTGAGACATATTTAACACTTGCTGTTCTGAGACATGTTTTACCCATGTGCTGTTCTGAGACATGTTTAACACATGTGCTGTTCTGAGACATGTTTAACACATGTGCTGTTCTGAGACATGTTTAACCCATGTGCTGTTGTGAAACATGTTTTACCCATGTGCTGTTCTGAGCCATGTTTAACCCATGTGCTGTTCTGAGCCATGTTTAACCCATGTGCTGTTCTGAGACATGTTTATACCATGTGCTGTTCTGAGACTTGTTCAACCCATGTGGTGTTCTGAGTCATGTTTAACCTATGTGGTGTTCTGAGACATGTTTAACCCATGTGCTGTTCTGAGACATGTTTAACCCATGTGCTGTTCTGAGACATGTTTATCCCATGTGCTGTTCTGAGACATGTTTAACCCATGTGCTGTTCTGAGACATGTTTAACCCATTTGCTGTTCTGAGACATGTTTAACACACGTGCTGTTCTGAGACATGTTTAACCCACGTGCTGTACTGAGACATGTTTAACCCACGTGCTGTTCTGAGTCAGGATTAAACCATGTGGTGTTCTGAGTCATGTTTAACCCATGTGGTGTTCTAAGACATGTTTAACACGTGCTGTTCTGAGACATGTTTAACACATGTGCTGTTCTGAGACATGTTTAACCCATGTGCTGTTCTGAGACATGTTTATCCCGTGTGCTGTTCTGAGACATGTTTAACCCATTTGCTGTTCTGAGACATGTTTAACCCATGTGCTGTTCTGAGACATGTTTAACCCATGTGCTGTTCTGAGACATGTTCTACCAATGTGGTGTTCTGAGACATGTTTAACCCACATGCTGTTCTGAGACATGTTTAACCCACATGCTGTTCTGAGACATGTTTAACCCACGAGCTGTTGTGAGACATGTTTAACACATGTGCTGTTCTGAGACATGTTTAACACATGTGCTGTTCTGAGACATGTTTAACACATGTGCTGTTCTGAGACATGTTTTACCCATGTGCTGTTCTGAGGCTTGTTTTACCCATGTGCTGTTCTGAGGCTTGTTTTACCCATGTGCTGTTCTGAGAAATGTTTTACCCATGTGCTGTTCTGAGACATGTTTTAACACATGTGCTGTTCTGAGACATGTTTTACCCAGGTGATGTTCTGAGTCATGTTTAACCCATGTGCTGTTCTGAGTCATGTTTAACCCATGTGGTGTTCTGAGACATGTTTAACCCACGTGCTGTTCTGAGACATGTTTAACCCATGTGCTGTTCTGAGACATGTTTAACCCATGTGCTGTTCTGAGACATGTTTAACCCATGTGCTGTTCTGAGACATGTTTAACCCATGTGTTGTTCTGAGACATGTTCTACCCATGTGGTGTTCTGAGACATATTTAACACTTGCTGTTCTGAGACATGTTTTACCCATGTGCTGTTCTGAGACATGTTTAACACATGTGCTGTTCTGAGACATGTTTAACACATGTGCTGTTCTGAGACATGTTTAACCCATGTGCTGTTGTGAAACATGTTTTACCCATGTGCTGTTCTGAGACATATTTAACACGTGCTGTTCTGAGACATGTTTTACCCATGTGCTGTTCTGAGACATGTTTAACACGTGCTGTTCTGAGACATGTTTTACCCATGTGCTGTTCTGAGACATGTTTTACCCATGTGCTGTTCTGAGACATGTTTAACCCATGTGCTGTTCTGAGACATGTTTAACCCATGTGCTGTTCTGAGTCATGTTTAACCCATGTGGTGTTCTGAGTCATGTTTAACCCACGTGGTGTTCTGAGACATGTTTAACCCACGTGCTGTTCTGAGACATGTTTAACCCACGTGCTGTTCTGAGTCATGTTTAACACATGTGCTGTTCTGAGACATGTTTTACCCATGTGCTGTTGTGAGACATGTTTAACCCATGTGCTGTTCTGATGTAACCCATGTGCTGTTCTGAGACATGTTTAACCCATGTGCTGTTCTGAGACATGTTTAACCCATGTGCTGTTCTGAGACATGTTTAACCCATGTGCTGTTCTGAGACATGTTTAACCCATGTGCTGTTCTGAGACATGTTTAACCCATGTGCTGTTCTGAGACATGTTTAACCCATGTGGTGTTCTGAGACATGTTTAACCCATGTGTTGTTCTGAGACATGTTCTACCCATGTGGTGTTCTGAGACACGTTTAACCGACATGCTGTTCTGAGACATGTTTAACCCACATGCTGTTCTGAGACACGTTTAACCCACGAGCTGTTCTGAGACATGTTTAACACATGTGCTGTTCTGAGACATGTTTTACCCATGTGCTGTTCTGAGACAGGTTTAACCAACGTGCTGTTCTGAGACATGTTTAACCCACATGCTGTTCTGAGCCATGTTTAACCCATCTGCTGTTCTGAGCCATGTTTAACCCATGTGCTGTTCTGAGACATGTTTAACTCATGTGCTGTTCTGAGACATGTTTAACCCATGTGCTGTTCTGAGACATGTTTAAACCATGTGCTGTTCTGAGACATGTTAAACCCATGTGCTGTTCTGAGACATGTTTAACCCACTGCTCTTCTGAGCCATGTTTAACCCATGTGCTGTTCTGAGCCATGTTTAACCCATGTGCTGTTCTGAGCCATGTTTAACCCATGTGCTGTTCTGAGACATGTTAACCCACTGCTGTTCTTAGACATGTTTAAACCATGTGCTGTTCTGAGACATGTTTAAACCATGTGCTGTTCTGAGACATGTTTAAACCATGTGCTGTTCTGAGACATGTTAAACCCATGTGCTGTTCTGAGACATGTTTAACCCACTGCTCTTCTGAGCCATGTTTAACCCATGTGCTGTTCTGAGCCATGTTTAACCCATGTGCTGTTCTGAGCCATGTTTAACCCATGTGCTGTTCTGAGCCATGTTTAACCCATGTGCTGTTCTGAGCCATGTTTAACCCATGTGCTGTTCTGAGACATGTTTATACCATGTGCTGTTCTGAGACTTGTTCAACCCATGTGGTGTTCTGAGTCATGTTTAACCTATGTGGTGTTCTGAGACATGTTTAACCCATGTGCTGTTCTGAGACATGTTTAACCCATGTGCTGTTCTGAGACATGTTTATCCCATGTGCTGTTCTGAGACATGTTTAACCCATGTGCTGTTCTGAGACATGTTTAACCCATTTGCTGTTCTGAGACATGTTTAACACACGTGCTGTTCTGAGACATGTTTAACCCACGTGCTGTACTGAGACATGTTTAACCCACGTGCTGTTCTGAGTCAGGATTAAACCATGTGGTGTTCTGAGTCATGTTTAACCCATGTGGTGTTCTAAGACATGTTTAACACGTGCTGTTCTGAGACATGTTTAACACATGTGCTGTTCTGAGACATGTTTAACCCATGTGCTGTTCTGAGACATGTTTATCCCGTGTGCTGTTCTGAGACATGTTTAACCCATTTGCTGTTCTGAGACATGTTTAACCCATGTGCTGTTCTGAGACATGTTTAACCCATGTGCTGTTCTGAGACATGTTCTACCAATGTGGTGTTCTGAGACATGTTTAACCCACATGCTGTTCTGAGACATGTTTAACCCACATGCTGTTCTGAGACATGTTTAACCCACGAGCTGTTGTGAGACATGTTTAACACATGTGCTGTTCTGAGACATGTTTAACACATGTGCTGTTCTGAGACATGTTTAACACATGTGCTGTTCTGAGACATGTTTTACCCATGTGCTGTTCTGAGGCTTGTTTTACCCATGTGCTGTTCTGAGGCTTGTTTTACCCATGTGCTGTTCTGAGAAATGTTTTACCCATGTGCTGTTCTGAGACATGTTTTAACACATGTGCTGTTCTGAGACATGTTTTACCCAGGTGATGTTCTGAGTCATGTTTAACCCATGTGCTGTTCTGAGTCATGTTTAACCCATGTGGTGTTCTGAGACATGTTTAACCCACGTGCTGTTCTGAGACATGTTTAACCCATGTGCTGTTCTGAGACATGTTTAACCCATGTGCTGTTCTGAGACATGTTTAACCCATGTGCTGTTCTGAGACATGTTTAACCCATGTGTTGTTCTGAGACATGTTCTACCCATGTGGTGTTCTGAGACATATTTAACACTTGCTGTTCTGAGACATGTTTTACCCATGTGCTGTTCTGAGACATGTTTAACACATGTGCTGTTCTGAGACATGTTTAACACATGTGCTGTTCTGAGACATGTTTAACCCATGTGCTGTTGTGAAACATGTTTTACCCATGTGCTGTTCTGAGACATATTTAACACGTGCTGTTCTGAGACATGTTTTACCCATGTGCTGTTCTGAGACATGTTTAACACGTGCTGTTCTGAGACATGTTTTACCCATGTGCTGTTCTGAGACATGTTTTACCCATGTGCTGTTCTGAGACATGTTTAACCCATGTGCTGTTCTGAGACATGTTTAACCCATGTGCTGTTCTGAGTCATGTTTAACCCATGTGGTGTTCTGAGTCATGTTTAACCCACGTGGTGTTCTGAGACATGTTTAACCCACGTGCTGTTCTGAGACATGTTTAACCCACGTGCTGTTCTGAGTCATGTTTAACACATGTGCTGTTCTGAGACATGTTTTACCCATGTGCTGTTGTGAGACATGTTTAACCCATGTGCTGTTCTGATGTAACCCATGTGCTGTTCTGAGACATGTTTAACCCATGTGCTGTTCTGAGACATGTTTAACCCATGTGCTGTTCTGAGACATGTTTAACCCATGTGCTGTTCTGAGACATGTTTAACCCATGTGCTGTTCTGAGACATGTTTAACCCATGTGCTGTTCTGAGACATGTTTAACCCATGTGGTGTTCTGAGACATGTTTAACCCATGTGTTGTTCTGAGACATGTTCTACCCATGTGGTGTTCTGAGACACGTTTAACCGACATGCTGTTCTGAGACATGTTTAACACATGTGCTGTTCTGAGACATGTTCTACCCATGTGGTGTTCTGAGACACGTTTAACCGACATGCTGTTCTGAGACATGTTTAACACATGTGCTGTTCTGAGACATGTTTAACCCATGTGCTGTTCTGAGACATGTTTATCCCATGTGCTGTTCTGAGACATGTTTAACCCACTGCTGTTCTGAGCCATGTTTAACCCATGTGCTGTTCTGAGACATGTTTAACCCATGTGCTGTTCTGAGACATGTTTATCCCATGTGCTGTTCTGAGACATGTTTAACACACGTGCTGTTCTGAGACATGTTTAACACACGTGCTGTTCTGAGACATGTTTAACCCACGTGCTGTACTGAGACATGTTTAACCCACGTGCTGTTCTGAGTCAGGTTTAACCCATGTGGTGTTCTGAGTCATGTTTAACCCATGTGGTGTTCTGAGACATGTTTAACATGTGCTGTTCTGAGACATGTTTTACCCATGTGCTGTTCTGAGACATATTTAACACGTGCTGTTCTGAGACATGTTTTACCCATGTGCTGTTCTGAGACATGTTTAACACGTGCTGTTCTGAGACATGTTTTACCCATGTGCTGTTCTGAGACATGTTTTACCCATGTGCTGTTCTGAGACATGTTTAACCGACATGCTTTAATGAGACATGTTTAACACATGTGCTGTTCTGAGACATGTTTTACCCATGTGCTGTTCTGAGGCATGTTTTACCCATGTGCTGTTCTGAGACATGTTTAACACATGTGCTGTTCTGAGTCATGTTTAACCCATGTGGTGTTCTGAGTCATGTTTAACCCATGTGGTGTTCTGAGACATGTTTAACCCACGTGCTGTTCTGAGTCATGTTTAACCCTTGTGCTGTTCTGAGACATGTTTAACCCATCTGCTGTTCTGAGCCATGTTTAATCCATGTGCTGTTCTGAGACATGTTTAACCCACGTGCTGTTCTGAGACATGTTTAACCCATGTGCTGTTCTGAGACATGTTTAACCCACGTGGTGTTCTGAGACATGTTTAACCCACGTGCTGTTCTGAGACATGTTTAACCCACGTGCTGTTCTGAGTCATGTTTAACACATGTGCTGTTCTGAGACATGTTTTACCCATGTGCTGTTGTGAGACATGTTTAACCCATGTGCTGTTCTGATGTAACCCATGTGCTGTTCTGAGACATGTTTAACCCATGTGCTGTTCTGAGACATGTTTAACCCATGTGCTGTTCTGAGACATGTTTAACCCATGTGCTGTTCTGAGACATGTTTAACCCATGTGCTGTTCTGAGACATGTTTTACCCATGTGCTGTTGTGAGACATGTTTAACCCATGTGCTGTTCTGATGTAACCCATGTGCTGTTCTGAGACATGTTTAACCCATGTGCTGTTCTGAGACATGTTTAACCCATGTGCTGTTCTGAGACATGTTTAACCCATGTGCTGTTCTGAGACATGTTTAACCCATGTGCTGTTCTGAGACATGTTTAACCCATGTGCTGTTCTGAGACATGTTTAACCCATGTGGTGTTCTGAGACATGTTTAACCCATGTGTTGTTCTGAGACATGTTCTACCCATGTGGTGTTCTGAGACACGTTTAACCGACATGCTGTTCTGAGACATGTTTAACACATGTGCTGTTCTGAGACATGTTCTACCCATGTGGTGTTCTGAGACACGTTTAACCGACATGCTGTTCTGAGACATGTTTAACACATGTGCTGTTCTGAGACATGTTTAACCCATGTGCTGTTCTGAGACATGTTTATCCCATGTGCTGTTCTGAGACATGTTTAACCCACTGCTGTTCTGAGCCATGTTTAACCCATGTGCTGTTCTGAGACATGTTTAACCCATGTGCTGTTCTGAGACATGTTTATCCCATGTGCTGTTCTGAGACATGTTTAACACACGTGCTGTTCTGAGACATGTTTAACACACGTGCTGTTCTGAGACATGTTTAACCCACGTGCTGTACTGAGACATGTTTAACCCACGTGCTGTTCTGAGTCAGGTTTAACCCATGTGGTGTTCTGAGTCATGTTTAACCCATGTGGTGTTCTGAGACATGTTTAACATGTGCTGTTCTGAGACATGTGTTACCCATGTGCTGTTCTGAGACATATTTAACACGTGCTGTTCTGAGACATGTTTTACCCATGTGCTGTTCTGAGACATGTTTAACACGTGCTGTTCTGAGACATGTTTTACCCATGTGCTGTTCTGAGACATGTTTTACCCATGTGCTGTTCTGAGACATGTTTAACCGACATGCTTTAATGAGACATGTTTAACACATGTGCTGTTCTGAGACATGTTTTACCCATGTGCTGTTCTGAGGCATGTTTTACCCATGTGCTGTTCTGAGACATGTTTAACACATGTGCTGTTCTGAGTCATGTTTAACCCATGTGGTGTTCTGAGTCATGTTTAACCCATGTGGTGTTCTGAGACATGTTTAACCCACGTGCTGTTCTGAGTCATGTTTAACCCTTGTGCTGTTCTGAGACATGTTTAACCCATCTGCTGTTCTGAGCCATGTTTAATCCATGTGCTGTTCTGAGACATGTTTAACCCACGTGCTGTTCTGAGACATGTTTAACCCATGTGCTGTTCTGAGACATGTTTAACCCACGTGGTGTTCTGAGACATGTTTAACCCACGTGCTGTTCTGAGACATGTTTAACCCACGTGCTGTTCTGAGTCATGTTTAACACATGTGCTGTTCTGAGACATGTTTTACCCATGTGCTGTTGTGAGACATGTTTAACCCATGTGCTGTTCTGATGTAACCCATGTGCTGTTCTGAGACATGTTTAACCCATGTGCTGTTCTGAGACATGTTTAACCCATGTGCTGTTCTGAGACATGTTTAACCCGTGTGCTGTTCTGAGACATGTTTAACCCATGTGCTGTTCTGAGACATGTTTAACCCATGTGCTGTTCTGAGACATGTTTAACCCATGTGGTGTTCTGAGACATGTTTAACCCATGTGTTGTTCTGAGACATGTTCTACCCATGTGGTGTTCTGAGACACGTTTAACCGACATGCTGTTCTGAGACATGTTTAACACATGTGCTGTTCTGAGACATGTTCTACCCATGTGGTGTTCTGAGACACGTTTAACCGACATGCTGTTCTGAGACATGTTTAACACATGTGCTGTTCTGAGACATGTTTAACCCATGTGCTGTTCTGAGACATGTTTATCCCATGTGCTGTTCTGAGACATGTTTAACCCACTGCTGTTCTGAGCCATGTTTAACCCATGTGCTGTTCTGAGACATGTTTAACCCATGTGCTGTTCTGAGACATGTTTATCCCATGTGCTGTTCTGAGACATGTTTAACACACGTGCTGTTCTGAGACATGTTTAACACATGTGCTGTTCTGAGACAAGTTTAACCCACGTGCTGTACTGAGACATGTTTAACCCACGTGCTGTTCTGAGTCAGGTTTAACCCATGTGGTGTTCTGAGTCATGTTTAACCCATGTGGTGTTCTGAGACATGTTTAACATGTGCTGTTCTGAGACATGTTTTACCCATGTGCTGTTCTGAGACATATTTAACACGTGCTGTTCTGAGACATGTTTTACCCATGTGCTGTTCTGAGACATGTTTAACACGTGCTGTTCTGAGACATGTTTTACCCATGTGCTGTTCTGAGACATGTTTTACCCATGTGCTGTTCTGAGACATGTTTAACCGACATGCTTTAATGAGACATGTTTAACACGTGCTGTTCTGAGACATGTTTTACCCATGTGCTGTTCTGAGGCATGTTTTACCCATGTGCTGTTCTGAGACATGTTTAACACATGTGCTGTTCTGAGTCATGTTTAACCCATGTGGTGTTCTGAGTCATGTTTAACCCATGTGGTGTTCTGAGACATGTTTAACCCACGTGCTGTTCTGAGTCATGTTTAACCCTTGTGCTGTTCTGAGACATGTTTAACCCATCTGCTGTTCTGAGCCATGTTTAATCCATGTGCTGTTCTGAGACATGTTTAACCCACGTGCTGTTCTGAGACATGTTTAACCCATGTGCTGTTCTGAGACATGTTCTACCAATGTGGTGTTCTGAGACATGTTTAACCCATGTGCTGTTCTGAGACATGTTTAACCCATCTGCTGTTCTGAGCCATGTTTAACCCATGTGCTGTTCTGAGACATGTTTAACCCACGTGCTGTTCTGAGACATGTTTAACCCATGTGCTGTTCTGAGACATGTTCTACCAATGTGGTGTTCTGAGACATGTTTAACCCACATGCTGTTCTGAGACATGTTTAACCCACGTGCTGTTCTGAGCCATGTTTAACACACGTGCTGTTCTGAGACATGTTCTACCCATGTGGTGTTCTGAGACATGTTTAACCCACATGCTGTTCTGAGACATGTTTAACCCACATGCTGTTCTGAGACATGTTTAACCCACGTGCTGTTCTGAGACATGTTTAACAAATATGCTGTTCTGAGACATGTTTTACCCATGTGCTGTTCTGAGACATGTTTAACACGTGCTGTTCTGAGACATGTTTTACCCATGTGCTGTTCTGAGACATGTTTTACCCATGTGCTGTTCTGAGACATGTTTAACCGACATGCTTTAATGAGACATGTTTAACACATGTGCTATTCTGAGACATGTTTTACCCATGTGCTGTTCTGAGGCATGTTTTACCCATGTGCTGTTCTGAGACATGTTTAACACATGTGCTGTTCTGAGTCATGTTTAACCCATGTGGTGTTCTGAGTCATGTTTAACCCATGTGGTGTTCTGAGACATGTTTAACCCACGTGCTGTTCTGAGTCATGTTTAACCCTTGTGCTGTTCTGAGACATGTTTAACCCATCTGCTGTTCTGAGCCATGTTTAATCCATGTGCTGTTCTGAGACATGTTTAACCCACGTGCTGTTCTGAGACATGTTTAACCCATGTGCTGTTCTGAGACATGTTTAACCCACGTGGTGTTCTGAGACATGTTTAACCCACGTGCTGTTCTGGGACATGTTGAACCCACGTGCTGTTCTGAGTCATGTTTAACACATGTGCTGTTCTGAGACATGTTTTACCCATGTGCTGTTGTGAGACATGTTTAACCCATGTGCTGTTCTGATGTAACCCATGTGCTGTTCTGAGACATGTTTAACCCATGTGCTGTTCTGAGACATGTTTAACCCATGTGCTGTTCTGAGACATGTTTAACCCATGTGCTGTTCTGAGACATGTTTAACCCATGTGCTGTTCTGAGACATGTTTAACCCATGTGCTGTTCTGAGACATGTTTAACCCATGTGGTGTTCTGAGACATGTTTAACCCATGTGTTGTTCTGAGACATGTTCTACCCATGTGGTGTTCTGAGACACGTTTAACCGACATGCTGTTCTGAGACATGTTTAACACATGTGCTGTTCTGAGACATGTTCTACCCATGTGGTGTTCTGAGACACGTTTAACCGACATGCTGTTCTGAGACATGTTTAACACATGTGCTGTTCTGAGACATGTTTAACCCATGTGCTGTTCTGAGACATGTTTATCCCATGTGCTGTTCTGAGACATGTTTAACCCACTGCTGTTCTGAGCCATGTTTAACCCATGTGCTGTTCTGAGACATGTTTAACCCATGTGCTGTTCTGAGACATGTTTATCCCATGTGCTGTTCTGAGACATGTTTAACACACGTGCTGTTCTGAGACATGTTTAACACACGTGCTGTTCTGAGACAAGTTTAACCCACGTGCTGTACTGAGACATGTTTAACCCACGTGCTGTTCTGAGTCAGGTTTAACCCATGTGGTGTTCTGAGTCATGTTTAACCCATGTGGTGTTCTGAGACATGTTTAACATGTGCTGTTCTGAGACATGTTTTACCCATGTGCTGTTCTGAGACATATTTAACATGTGCTGTTCTGAGACATGTTTTACCCATGTGCTGTTCTGAGACATGTTTAACACGTGCTGTTCTGAGACATGTTTTACCCATGTGCTGTTCTGAGACATGTTTTACCCATGTGCTGTTCTGAGACATGTTTAACCGACATGCTTTAATGAGACATGTTTAACACGTGCTGTTCTGAGACATGTTTTACCCATGTGCTGTTCTGAGGCATGTTTTACCCATGTGCTGTTCTGAGACATGTTTAACACATGTGCTGTTCTGAGTCATGTTTAACCCATGTGGTGTTCTGAGTCATGTTTAACCCATGTGGTGTTCTGAGACATGTTTAACCCACGTGCTGTTCTGAGTCATGTTTAACCCTTGTGCTGTTCTGAGACATGTTTAACCCATCTGCTGTTCTGAGCCATGTTTAATCCATGTGCTGTTCTGAGACATGTTTTAACCCACGTGCTGTTCTGAGACATGTTTAACCCATGTGCTGTTCTGAGACATGTTCTACCAATGTGGTGTTCTGAGACATGTTTAACCCATGTGCTGTTCTGAGACATGTTTAACCCATCTGCTGTTCTGAGCCATGTTTAACCCATGTGCTGTTCTGAGACATGTTTAACCCACGTGCTGTTCTGAGACATGTTTAACCCATGTGCTGTTCTGAGACATGTTCTACCAATGTGGTGTTCTGAGACATGTTTAACCCACATGCTGTTCTGAGACATGTTTAACCCACGTGCTGTTCTGAGCCATGTTTAACACACGTGCTGTTCTGAGACATGTTCTACCCATGTGGTGTTCTGAGACATGTTTAACCCACATGCTGTTCTGAGACATGTTTAACCCACATGCTGTTCTGAGACATGTTTAACCCACGTGCTGTTCTGAGACATGTTTAACAAATATGCTGTTCTGAGACATGTTTTACCCATGTGCTGTTCTGAGACATGTTTAACCCATGTGCTGTTCTGAGACATGTTCTACCCATGTGGTGTTCCGAGACATGTTTAACCGACATGCTTTTCTGAGACATGTTTAAAACATGTGCTTTTCTGAGACATGTTTAACACATGTGCTGTTCTGAGACATGTTTAACCCACTGCTGTTCTGTGCCATGTTTAACCCATGTGCTGTTCTGAGACATGTTTAACCCATGTCCTTTTCTAAGACATGTTTAACCCACGTGCTGTTCTGAGACATGTTTAACAAATGTGCTGTTCTGAGACATGTTTAACCCACGTGCTGTTCTGAGACATGTTTCTACCCATGTGGTGTTCTGAGACATGTTTAACCAACATGCTTTTCTGAGACATGTTTAAAACATGTGCTGTTCTGAGATTAACCCATGTGCTGTTCTGAGCCATGTTTAACCCATGTGCTGTTCTGAGACATGTTTAACCCATGTGCTGTTCTGAGACATGTTTAACCCACTGCTGTTCTGAGACATGTTTAACCCATGTGCTGTTCTGAGACATGTTTAACCCATGTGCTGTTCTGAGACATGTTTAACCCATGTGCTGTTCTG
The DNA here is from genome assembly GCF_002021735.2 of Oncorhynchus kisutch. Lineage (NCBI taxonomy): Eukaryota > Metazoa > Chordata > Actinopteri > Salmoniformes > Salmonidae > Oncorhynchus > Oncorhynchus kisutch. The sequence goes on from NW_022262469.1 coordinate 182,580, forward strand.
AGACATGTTTAACCCATGTGCTGTTCTGAGACATGTTTAACCCATGTGCTGTTCTGAGACATGTTTAACCCATGTGCTGTTCTGAGACATGTTTAACCATGTGCTGTTCTGAGACATGTTTAACCCATGTGCTGTTCTGAGACATGTTTAACCCTCAGGACCTTTGTAAACATCTGAAATCGTCACCAGTCTGACTCAGGTATCAGACAGCTCTGGATCAAGAAGGCTTAAGGTGTGTGTACCTGTAGATGTACGGTATTTTAGAGTGAAATGTTAAGAGTGTCCAGATTTTCAGACTTCTACAGTTATATCCAACCAACCAAACCTCATTACACACACACACTGTGTGAGTGAAAAGGCTACTGGTTTAGAGGATATTTGCCAAACCGTTGGGATATGAGCTCTGGTTAGCCTGTCAAAGCAGGCGTGACAAAATCTCTCCAATCAACGAGAGAGGGAGAGGCAGAGAGAGAGAGTTTAAAAATGTATAGTTTATATCATCCCTTTCTAACCCTGACCCAACGAGTGAGAGAGTTTAACATCTTACAATTTATATCATCCCTTTCTCATATTTAAACCTAACCCTAATCCTAACCCAACGACAGAGAGAGAGAGAGAGAGAGAGAGAGAGTTTAACATTGTATAGTTTGTATCATCCCTTTTCTAAACCTAACCCTAACCTAATGAGAGAGGAGTGGAGAAAGAGTTTACCATTTTATAGTTGATTTAATCCCTTCTAACCCTAACCCTAACCCAATGAGAGATGGAGAGAGAGAGGGAGATTTAACATCTTGTAATTTATATAATCCCTTTCCTAAACCTAACCCAAACCCAACGAGAGAGGAGTTGAGAAAGAGTTTACCATTTTATAGTTGATTTAATCCCTTTCTAACCCTAACCCAATGAGAGATGGAGAGAGAGAGAGATTTAACATCTTGTAGTTTGTATCATCCCTTTTCTAAACCTAACCCAAACCCAACGAGAGAGGAGTTGAGAAAGAGTTTACCATTTTATAGTTGATTTAATCCCTTTCTAACCCTAACCCAACGAGAGATGGAGAGAGAGATTTAACATCGTGTAGTTTATATCATCCCTTTTCTAAAACTAACCCAATGAGAGAGGAGTCGAGAAAGAGTTTACAATTTTATAGTTCATTTAATCCCTTTCTAACCCTAACCCAACGAGAGATGGAGAGAGAGAGATTTAACATCTTGTAGTTTGTATCATCCCTTTTCTAAACCTAACCCTAACCCAATGAGAGATGGAGAGAGAGAGTGAGAGATTTAACATCTTGTAGTTTGTATCATCCCTTTTCTAAACCTAACCCAAACCCAACGAGAGAGGAGTGGAGAAAGAGATTACCATTTTATAGTTTATTTAATCCCTTTCTAACCCTAACCCAACGAGAGATGGAGAGGGAGAGAATTAACATCTTGTAGTTTATATCATCCCTTTTCTAAACCTAACCCAAACCCAACGAGAGATGGAGAGAGAGAGAGATTTAACATATTGTAGTTTATATCATCCCTTTTCTAAACCTAACCCTAACCCAACGGGAGATGGAGAGAGAGAGATTTGACATCTTGTGGTTTATATCATCCTTTTTCTAACCCTTACCCAACAAGAGAGAGAGATTTAACATCTTGTAGTTTGTATCATCCCTTTTCTAAACCTAACCCTAACCCAATGAGAGATGGAGAAGAGAGAGAGATTTAACATTATATAGTTTATGTCATCCCTTTTCTAAACCTAACCCAAACCCAATGAGAGATGGATAGAGAGAGATTTAACATCTTGTAGTTTATATCATCCCTTTTCTAAACCTAACCCTAACCCAACGAGAGAGGAGTGGAGAAAGAGTTTACCATTTTATAGTTGATTTAATCCCTTTCTAACCTTAACCCAACGAGAGATAGAGAGAGAGAGAGAGAGATTTAACATCTTGTAGTTTATATAATCCCTTTTCTAAACCTAACCCTAACCCAACGAGAGATGGAGAGAGAGAGAGATTTAACATCATGTAGTTTATATCATCCCTTTTCTAAACCTAACCCAAACCTAACGAGAGAGGAGTGGAGAAAGAGTTTACCATTTTATAGTTTATTTAATCCCTTTCTAACCCTAACCCAACGAGAGATGGAGAGAGAGAGGGAGATTTAACATTATATAGTTTGTCATCCCTTTTCTAAACCTAACCCAAACCCAACGAGAGATGGAGAGAGAGATTTAACATCTTGTAGTTTATATCATCCCTTTTCAAAACCTAAGCCAAACCCAACGAGAGATGGAGAGAGAGAGATTTAACATCTTGTAGTTTATATCATCCCTTTTCTAAACCTAACCCAAACCCAATGAGAGATGGAGAGAGAGAGATTTAACATCTTGTAGTTTGTATCATCCCTTTTCTAAACCTAACCCAAACCCAACGAGAGATGGAGAGAGAGAGATTTAACATCTTGTAGTTTGTATCATCCCTTTTCAAAACCTAACCCAAACCCAATGAGAGATGGAGAGAGAGAGATTTAACATCTTGTAGTTTGTATCATCCCTTTTCTAAACCTAACCCGAACCCAACGAGAGATGTAACATCTTGTAGTTTATATCATCCCTTTTCTAAACCTAACCCAAACCCAACGAGAGATGGAGAGAGAGAGATTTAACATCTTGTAGTTTGTATCATCCCTTTTCTAAACCTAACCCTAACCCAATGAGAGATGGATAGAGAGCGAGAGATTTAACATCTTGTAGTTTATATCATCCCTTTTCTAAACCTAACCCTAACCCAACGGGAGATGGAGAGAGAGAGATTTGACATCTTGTGGTTTATATCATCCTTTTTCTAACCCTTACCCAACAAGAGAGAGAGATTTAACATCTTGTAGTTTGTATCATCCCTTTTCTAAACCTAACCCTAACCCAATGAGAGATGGAGAAAGAGAGAGATTTAACATTATATAGTTTGTCATCCCTTTTCTAAACCTAACCCAAACCCAATGAGAGATGGATAGAGAGAGATTTAACATCTTGTAGTTTATATCATCCCTTTTCTAAACCTAACCCTAACCCAACGAGAGAGGAGTGGAGAAAGAGTTTACCATTTTATAGTTGATTTAATCCCTTTCTAACCTTAACCCAACGAAAGATAGAGAGAGAGAGAGAGATTTAACATCTTGTAGTTTATATCATCCCTTTTCTAAACCTAACCCGAACCCAACGAGAGATGGAGAGAGAGATTTAACATCTTGTAGTTTATATAATCCCTTTTCTAAACCTAACCCTAACCCAACGAGAGATGGAGAGAGAGAGAGATTAACATCATGTAGTTTATATCATCCCTTTTCTAAACCTAACCCAAACCTAACGAGAGAGGAGTGGAGAAAGAGTTTACCATTTTATAGTTTATTTAATCCCTTTCTAACCCTAACCCAACGAGAGATGGAGAGAGAGAGGGAGATTTAACATTATATAGTTTGTCATCCCTTTTCTAAACCTAACCCAAACCCAACGAGAGATGGAGAGAGAGATTTAAACATCTTGTAGTTTATATCATCCCTTTCAAAACCTAAGCCAAACCCAACGAGAGATGGAGAGAGAGAGATGTAACATCTTGTAGTTTATATCATCCCTTTTCTAAACCTAACCCAAACCCAATGAGAGATGGAGAGAGAGAGATTTAACATCTTGTAGTTTGTATCATCCCTTTTCTAAACCTAACCCAAACCCAACGAGAGATGGAGAGAGAGAGATTTAACATCTTGTAGTTTGTATCATCCCTTTTCTAAACCTAACCCTAACCCAATGAGAGATGGATAGAGAGCGAGAGATTTAACATCTTGTAGTTTATATCATCCCTTTTCTAAACCTAACCCTAACCCAACGGGAGATGGAGAGAGAGAGATTTGACATCTTGTGGTTTATATCATCCTTTTTCTAACCCTTACCCAACAAGAGAGAGAGATTTAACATCTTGTAGTTTGTATCATCCCTTTTCTAAACCTAACCCTAACCCAATGAGAGATGGAGAAAGAGAGAGATTTAACATTATATAGTTTATGTCATCCCTTTTCTAAACCTAACCCAAACCCAATGAGAGATGGATAGAGAGAGATTTAACATCTTGTAGTTTATATCATCCCTTTTCTAAACCTAACCCTAACCCAACGAGAGAGGAGTGGAGAAAGAGTTTACCATTTTATAGTTGATTTAATCCCTTTCTAACCTTAACCCAACGAGAGATAGAGAGAGAGAGAGAGATTTAACATCTTGTAGTTTATATCATCCCTTTTCTAAACCTAACCCGAACCCAACGAGAGATGGAGAGAGAGATTTAACATCTTGTAGTTTATATAATCCCTTTTCTAAACCTAACCCTAACCCAACGAGAGATGGAGAGAGAGAGAGATTTAACATCATGTAGTTTATATCATCCCTTTTCTAAACCTAACCCAAACCTAACGAGAGAGGAGTGGAGAAAGAGTTTACCATTTTATAGTTTATTTAATCCCTTTCTAACCCTAACCCAACGAGAGATGGAGAGAGAGAGGGAGATTTAACATTATATAGTTTGTCATCCCTTTTCTAAACCTAACCCAAACCCAATGAGAGATGGAGAGAGAGAGATTTAACATCTTGTAGTTTGTATCATCCCTTTTCTAAACCTAACCCAAACCCAACGAGAGATGGAGAGAGAGAGATTTAACATCTTGTAGTTTGTATCATCCCTTTTCTAAACCTAACCCAAACCCAATGAGAGATGGAGAGAGAGAGATTTAACATCTTGTAGTTTGTATCATCCCTTTTCTAAACCTAACCCGAACCCAACGAGAGATGTAACATCTTGTAGTTTATATCATCCCTTTTCTAAACCTAACCCAAACCCAACGAGAGATGGAGAGAGAGAGATTTAACATCTTGTAGTTTGTATCATCCCTTTTCTAAACCTAACCCTAACCCAATGAGAGATGGATAGAGAGCGAGAGATTTAACATCTTGTAGTTTATATCATCCCTTTTCTAAACCTAACCCTAACCCAACGGGAGATGGAGAGAGAGAGATTTGACATCTTTTGGTTTATATCATCCTTTTTCTAACCCTTACCCAACAAGAGAGAGAGATTTAACATCTTGTAGTTTGTATCATCCCTTTTCTAAACCTAACCCTTACCCAATGAGAGATGGAGAAAGAGAGAGAGATTTAACATTATATAGTTTATGTCATCCCTTTTCTAAACCTAACCCAAACCCAATGAGAGATGGATAGAGAGAGATTTAACATCTTGTAGTTTATATCATCCCTTTTCTAAACCTAACCCTAACCCAACGAGAGAGGAGTGGAGAAAGAGTTTACCATTTTATAGTTGATTTAATCCCTTTCTAACCTTAACCCAACGAGAGATAGAGAGAGAGAGAGAGAGATTTAACATCTTGTAGTTTATATCATCCCTTTTCTAAACCTAACCCGAACCCAACGAGAGATGGAGAGAGAGATTTAACATCTTGTAGTTTATATAATCCCTTTTCTAAACCTAACCCTAACCCAACGAGAGATGGAGAGAGAGAGAGATTTAACATCATGTAGTTTATATCATCCCTTTTCTAAACCTAACCCAAACCTAACGAGAGAGGAGTGGAGAAAGAGTTTACCATTTTATAGTTTATTTAATCCCTTTCTAACCCTAACCCAACGAGAGATGGAGAGAGAGAGGGAGATTTAACATTATATAGTTTGTCATCCCTTTTCTAAACCTAACCCAAACCCAGAGAGATGGAGAGAGAGATTTAACATCTTGTAGTTTATATCATCCCTTTTCAAAACCTAAGCCAAACCCAACGAGAGATGGAGAGAGAGAGATGTAACATCTTGTAGTTTATATCATCCCTTTTCTAAACCTAACCCAAACCCAACGAGAGATGGAGAGAGAGAGATTTAACATCTTGTAGTTTGTATCATCCCTTTTCTAAACCTAACCCAAACCCAATGAGAGATGGAGAGAGAGAGATTTAACATCTTGTAGTTTGTATCATCCCTTTTCTAAACCTAACCCAAACCCAACGAGAGATGGAGAGAGAGAGAGATTTAACATCTTGTAGTTTGTATCATCCCTTTTCTAAACCTAACCCGAACCCAACGAGAGATGTAACATCTTGTAGTTTATATCATCCCTTTTCTAAACCTAACCCAAACCCAACGAGAGATGGAGAGAGAGAGATTTAACATCTTGTAGTTTGTATCATCCCTTTTCTAAACCTAACCCTAACCCAATGAGAGATGGATAGAGAGCGAGAGATTTAACATCTTGTAGTTTATATCATCCCTTTTCAAAACCTAAGCCAAACCCAACGAGAGATGGGGAGAGAGAGAGAGAGAGAGATTTAACATCTTGTAGTTTATATCATCCCTTTTCTAAACCTAACCCTAACCCAACGGGAGAGCAATGGAGAAAGAGTTTACCATTTTATAGTTTATTTAATCCCTTTCTAACCCGAACCCAACGAGAGATGGAGAGAGAGAGAGAGATTTAACATCTTGTAGTTTCTATCATCCCTTTTCTAAACCTAACCCTAACCAAACAAGAGATGGAGAGAGAGAGAGAGATTTAACATCTTGTAGTTTATATCATCCCTTTTCTAAACCTAACCCTAACCCAATGAGAGATGGAGAGAGAGAGAGATTTAACATCTTGTAGTTTGTATCATCCCTTTTCTAAACCTAACCCAAACCCAACGAGAGATGGAGAGAGAGATTTAACATCTTGTAGTTTGTATCATCCCTTTTCTAAACCTAACCCAAACCCAACGAGAGATGGAGAGAGAGAGAGATTTAACATCTTGTAGTTTGTATCATCCCTTTTCTAAACCTAACCTGAACCCAACGAGAGATGGAGAGAGATTTAACATCTTGTAGTTTATATTATCCCTTTTCTAAACCTATAACCTAACCCAACGAGAGAGGAGTGGAGGAAGAGTTTACCATTTTATAGTTTATTTAATCCCTTTCTAACCCTAACCCAACGAGAGAGAGAGAGAGATTTGGACATCTCTGGACATCTCTGGACATCTCTGGACATCTCTAGACATCTCTAGACATCTCTGGACAGCTCTGGACATCAGGCTATTTTTTTGTTGTCTATCAACAATGACAAGCCACCGGGGTCTGACAACTTAAGCCTACTAGAATGTGTGTGCCCCCAGGTCTGGAGGGAAGCAAAAGTCATTCCTCTACCTAACAATAGCCATTATTGGCTTAAATAGCCAACCAATCAGCCTGCTGGTCTTCCGAGTGGCTCAGCATTCTAAGGCACTGCATCTCAGTGCAAGAAGCGTCACTACAGTCTCTGGTTTGAATCCAGGCTGTATCACATCCGGCCTTAATTGGGAGTCCCATAGGGAGGCGCACAATTGGCCCAGGATCGTCCAGGTTTGGCCAGGGTAGGCCGTCATTAAAAACATGTCAAATAAAGTTACCAACCCTTAGTAAACCTTTGGAAAAAATTGTGTTTGACCAGATGCAATGCCATTTTACAATACACAAATTGACAACAAACTTGCAGCATGCTTACAGAGAAGGACAGTCAACGAGCACAGCACTTACACAAATGACTGATGATTGGCTGAGAGAAATTGAAGATAAAAATATTGTGGGGGCTGTTTTGTTAGACTTCAGTGCAGCTTTTGACATGATCAATTATAGTCTGCTGCTGGAATAACATATGTGTTATGGCTTTACACCCCCTGCTATATTATGGATAAAGAGTTACCTGTCTAACAGAACACAGAGGGTGTTCTTTAATGGAAGCGCCTCAAATATAATCCAGGTAGAATCAGGAATTCCCCAAGGTGGCTGTCTAGCCCAAACCTAACGAGAGAGGAGTGGAGAAAGAGTTTACCATTTTATAGTTTATTTAATCCCTTTCTAACCCTAACCCAACGAGAGATGGAGAGAGAGAGGGAGATTTAACATTATATAGTTTGTCATCCCTTTTCTAAACCTAACCCAAACCCAACGAGAGATGGAGAGAGAGAGAGAGATTTAACATTATATAGTTTATGTCATCCCGTTTCTAAACCTACTTTTTTTTTACAAATAAATTGCCACTGGCTTTGAGGAAAGCCAGAGTATCTATCTTTGCGGATGACTCAACCCTATACATGTCAGCTACTACAGCGACTGAAATGACTGCAACACTTCTAACAAAGAGTTGCAGTTAGTTTCAGATTGGGCGGCAAGGAATAAGTTAGTCTTAAACATTTCTAAAACTAAAAGTATTGTATTTGGGACATATCATTCACTAAACCCTAAACCTCATCTCAACAATAACACTTCATATAATGTTTACATACCCTACATTACTCATCTCATATGTACACACTGTACTCGATACCATCTACTGCATCTTGCCTATGCCGTTCTGTACCATCACTCATTCATATATATTTATGTACATATTCTTCATTCCTTTACACATGTGTGTATAAGGTAGTAGTTGTGGAATTGTTAAATTAGATTACTCGTTGGTTATTACTGCATTGTCGGAACTAGAAGCACAAGCAGTTCGCTACACTCGCATTAACATCTGCTAACCATGTGTATGTGACAAATACAATTTGATTTGATTTGAACTAAATCTTGTAATAAATTATGTGGTCATTTTAAGGTGTTGAGGTGACTAAACTGCTTGGAGTTACTCTGGATTGTAAACTGTCATGGTCAAGACATATTGATACAACAGTAGCTAAGATGGGGAGAAGTCTGTCTATAATAAAGTGCTACTCTGCCTTCTTGACAACACTATCAACAAGTCCTACAGGTCCTAGTTTCTACCTTCTTTTTTATTTATTTTTTATTTCTCCTTTATTTAACCAGGTAGGCTAGTTGAGAACACCTTTATTTAACCAGGTAGGCTAGTTGAGAACACCTTTATTTAACCAGGTAGGCTAGTTGAGAACACCTTTATTTAACCAGGTAGGCTAGTTGAGAACAAGTTCTCATTTGCAACTGCGACCTGGCCAAGATAAAGCAGAGCAGTGTGAACAGACAACAACACATGGAGTAAACAATAAACAAGTCAATAACACAGTAGGAAAGAAAAACGTTTTTGTCTATATACATTGTGTGCAAAAGGCATGAGGAGGTAGGCGAATAATTACAATTTAGCAGATTAACACTGGAGTGATAAATTATCAGATGGTCATGTGCAGGAAGATATACTGGTGTGCAAAAGAGCAGAAAAGTAAATATGTACAGCTGCAGCGATCGGTTAGCTGCTCAGATAGCAGATGTTAGAAAAGTCATTAGAAAAACCGAGGCTACTGAGTCTGCCGATAAGAATATGGTGATTGACAGAGTCGAAAGCCTTGGCCAGGTCGATGAAGACGGCTGCACAGTACTGTCTTTTATCGATGCCGGTTATGATATCGTTTAGTACCTTGAGCGTGGCTGAGGTGCACCCGTGACCGGCTCGGAAACCAGATTGCACAGCGGAGAAGGTACGGTGGGATTCAAGATGGTCAGTTATCTGTTTGTTGACTAGGCTTGACAGCACTCTCAACAAGGCAGATCCTAGAGGCCTTAGTTTCTACCTTCTTAACAACACTATCAACAAGGCAGGTCCTAGAGGTCCTGGTTTCTACATTCTTAACAGCACTGTCAACAAGGCAGGTCCTAGAGGCCTTAGTTTCTACCTTCTTAACAACACTATCATCAAGGCAGGTCCTAGAGGCCCTAGTTTCTACCTTCTTAACAACACTGTCAACAAGGCAGGTCCTGGAGGCCCTAGTTTCTACCTTCTTAACAACACTGTCAACAAGGCAGATCCTGGAGGCCCTAGTTTTGTCACACCTGGACTACTGTTCAGGCGTGTGGTCAGGTGCCACAAAAAGGGACTTAGGGAAATTACAGCACGGCTGGCCCTTGGATATACACAGAGAGCTAATTTTAATAATATACATGTCAATTCAATCTCTCCTGGCTCAAAGTGGAGGAGAGACTGACTAAGAGAGGTATTGATATGTTGAATGCACCAAGCTGTCGGACACCATGCTTACTCCACAATACATGCCACAGGTCTCTTCAGAGTCCCCAAGTCCAGAACAGACTATGGGAGGCGTACAGTATTACATAGAGCCATGACTACATGGAACTCTATTCCACAGTACTACATAGAGCCATGACTACATGGAACTCTATTCCACAGTATTACATAGAGCCATGACTACATGGAACTCTATTCCACAGTACTACATAGAGCCATGACTACATGGAACTCTATTCCACAGTACTACATAGAGCCATGACTACATGGAACTCTATTCCACAGTACTACATAGAGCCATGACTACATGGAACTCTATTCCACAGTACTACATAGAGCCATGACTACATGGAACTCTATTCCACAGTACTACATAGAGCCATGACTACATGGAACTCTATTCCACAGTATTACATAGAGCCATGACTACATGGAACTCTATTCCACAGTACTACATAGAGCCATGACTACATGGAACTCTATTCCACAGTACTACATAGAGCCATGACTACATGGAACTCTATTCCACAGTACTACATAGAGCCATGACTACATGGACCTCTATTCCACAGTATTACATAGAGCCATGACTACATGGAACTCTATTCCACAGTACTACATAGAGCCATGACTACATGGAACTCTATTCCACAGTACTACATAGAGCCATGACTACATGGAACTCTATTCCACAGTACTACATAGAGCCATGACTCCATGGAACTCTATTCCACAGTACTACATAGAGCCATGACTACATGGAACTCTATTCCACAGTACTACATAGAGCCATGACTACATGGAACTCTATTCCACAGTACTACATAGAGCCATGACTACATGGAACTCTATTCCACAGTACTACATAGAGCCATGACTACATGGAACTCTATTCCACAGTACTACATAGAGCCATGACTACATGGAACTCTATTCCACAGTACTACATAGAGCCATGACTACATGGAACTCTATTCCACAGTACTACATAGAGCCATGACTACATGGAACTCTATTCCACAGTACTACATAGAGCCATGACTACATGTAACTCTATTCCACAGTACTACATAGAGCCATGACTACATGGAACTCTATTCCACAGTACTACATAGAGCCATGACTACATGTAACTCTATTCCACAGTACTACATAGAGCCATGACTACATGGAACTCTATTCCACAGTACTACATAGAGCCATGACTACATGGAACTCTATTCCACAGTACTACATAGAGCCATGACTACATGGAACTCTATTCCACAGTACTACATAGAGCCATGACTACATGGAACTCTATTCCACAGTACTACACTTGCCTAGTTAAATAAAGGGAATATAAATACGCACACATGATAACACTACACATGGATCTAGTACTGGATTAGGGGTCTGAGGGCACACAGTCTGTTGTGAATGTATTGTAATGTTTTTAAAATTGTACAAACTGCCTTAACTTTATTGGACACCAGGAAGAGTAGCTGCTGCCTTGGCAGCAATCCGTATCCATAGTAACCTCATTACACACACACACACACACACACACGTCCTTAGTACAACACCAGCAACCTTGTTATACAGGTCAGACCTCTTGACGTAATGTATTGTGCTGACAGACACTGAGTTCAGTCTCACTCAGGCTGCCCTTTGAATTCACTGCAAATACAAACACACACACACTTTGCCTGTGGTAGTGGTGAAAGAATTCTGTGGTAATCGCAGTAGTGCCGCTAGGCTAACGGTTTAGGGCTAGCCACATTCACGAACACACACTCATGTTATAAATGTCAACTTCTCTCCTGGGACCATTAGTTTTCCTGACGTTGAGTTTCTTCCCAAAGTGCTCCAGGGGAAATCTGAAGAGAGGGAGAGGGAGAGGGAAAGGGAGAGAGGGAGGGAGAGCGGGAGGGAGGGAGAGGGATAGTGGGAGGGAGAGAGAGAGAGAGAGTGAGGGAGGGAGAGCGGGAGGGAGAGTGGGAGGGAGAGAGGGAGAGCGGGGAGGGAGAGTGGGAGGGAGGGAGAGGGATAGCAGGAGGGAGAGAGAGAGGGAGGGAGAGAGGGAGGGAGAGCGGGAGGGAGAGAGGGAGGGAGAGCGATAGCGGGAGGGAGAGAGAGAGTGGATCAGGGGATACCCGGCCAATGCAGCTCAGTTTCACAACTGATTAGATTCAGGCTTGTGAGACCGTTACTATGCAACCACCAGCTGATCACTTTTTGCTATGGGTTTGTTGCTGCCTGCTGCTAGCTAACGTAAACTCACCCTATTCCGTACAAATGTGTGCAACCGCAACATTCAAACGAGGCTACAAAGAAAACTAATGGAACTGTAGCGACTGTGTTGACTTCAAAATTGGTGGTGTGAACTAGGTTTCTATTCAAGCGTTGATCGACATGGTAATGGCTCTATAGTACTGGAGAAAAGTTTTTTAAAATGGACCCTCCGTTACATCTAGATGTGTCATGTCGTAACATACAGCACGCATAAAGCAACTATTTCTGTCTTACAACCTCTCTCCACCAGGTGTAGCACTTCTCTCATCCTTTAAAAACAAGAAATGGACAGTGACCGGGGTAAGGGGGGATACCAAGTCATTTTTTGCGTCATCATTGTATGCGATCATCATTCTCAAAGCCGCTGTTCACTTCTAAGATCACTTTAGCACCGCCCTAAAAACCCGATTCAAATTCGACACAAACCTTCCAATAGGTTGTAATGTAGAGTAAAGTAGGTCTGTAATGACACATTATATAAACTCTGTAATGACACATTATATAAACTCTGTAATGACACATTATATAAACTCTGTAATGACACATTATATAAACTCTCTGTTTTATTTACATTTTAGAGGCAATAAGGTGATAAGTTGGACAGATCGAGGGAAAAAATGCAATTTTCCTACACAACATCTCTCCTTCTCACTACCACGAATTAGTTTCGCTTCCCCACCACCCATTTTTAAAAAGACCCGACGGGGCTCATTGCCTGTTTGAATTATGCAGAAACAGGCAGCGTTTAGGTCATGTAATTGATTCTGTTGGAAAGGGGAGAAATTGTGCTTTACAATGGTATTGACATTATCTGGAAGTATTACGTTTTTGGGGCACTAAAATAAGGGCAATTGTACGGACCAAGACGATGTACAAGTTTACTTGAGTTTACGTTAGCTATATTTACAAGGACTACTCCCTGCTGCTAGCTAGCTAATTGTAAAATGACTACTGCCTGCTGCTAGCTAGCTATATGTAGAAGGAGCTACACTGCGTAAAATACTATTTCAGAGTGTGTACATGTACTGTAAGTCAGAATATCTTTACTGCAAATTTTCAGGGAAGTTAGGAACCAATATACACAGGCAGCACAAACTCCAAAATATTCTGAGACACTGTAAAGTCCATGGAGAATAAGAACACCTCTCCCAGCTGCCCACTGCACTGAGGCTAGGAAACACTGTCACCACCGGTAAATTCAGGATAATGGATCATTTCAATAAGCATTTCTCTACGGCTGGCTATGCTTTCCACCTGGCTACCCCGACCCCTACCCCGGTCAACAGCCCTGCAACCCCCACAACAGCTTGCCCAAACCTCCCACATTTCTCCTTCACCCAAATCCAGACAGCTGATGTTCTGAAAGAGCTGCAAAATCTGGACCCCTACAAATCAGCTGGGTAGACAATCTGGACCCTCTCTTTCTAAAATTATCCGCCACAATTGTTGCAACCCCTATTACTAGCCTGTTCAACCTCTCTTTCGTATCGTCTGAGATCCCCAAAGATTGGAAAGCTGCCGCGGTCATCCCCCTCTTCAAAGGGGGAGACACTCTAGACCCAAACTGTTACAGACCTATATCTATACTACCCTGCCTTTCTAAGATCTTCGAAAGCCAAGTTAACAAACAGATTACCGACCATTTCGAATCCCACCGTACCTTCTCCACTTCAATCTGGTTTCCGAGCTGGTCATGGGTGCCCCTCAGCCACGCTCAATGTCCATTGATAAAAGACAATACTGTGCAGCCGTATTCATCAACCTGGCCAAGGCTTTCGACTCACCACATTCTTATTGGCAGACTCAGTAGCCTTGGTTTCTCAAATGACTGCCTTGCCTGGTTCACCTACTACTTATCAGATAGAGTTCATGGTGACAAATCGGAGGGCCTGTTGTCCGGACCTCTGGCAGTCTCTATGGGGGTGCCACAGGGTTCAATTCTCGGGCCGACTCTTTTCTCTGTATACATCAGTGATGTCGCACTTGCTGCTGGTGATTCTCTGATCCACCTCTACACAGACGACACCATTCTGTATACTTCTGGCCCTTCTTTGGACACTGTGTTAACAAACCTCCAGACGAGCTTCAATGCCATACAACTCTCCTCCAACTGCTCTTAAATGCAAGTAAAACTAAATGCCCGCACCTGCCCGCCTTTCCAGCATCACTACTCTGGACAGTTCTGACTTACAATATATGGACAACTACAAATGCCTAGGTGTCTGGTTAGACTGTAAACTCTCCTTCCAGACTTACATTAATCATCTCCAACCCAAAATTAAACCTAGAATCGGCTTCCTATTTCGCATCAAAGCATCCTTCACTCGCGCTGCCCAACATACCCTCGTAAAACTAACTATACTACTGATGCTTGACTTCGCCGATGTAATTTACAAAACAGACTCCAACACTCGACATAGCAAATTGGTTGTAGTCTGTCTCAATACCATCCGTTTGGTCACCAAAGCCCCATATACTACCCACCACTGCGACTTGTATGCTCTCGTTGGCTGGCCCTTGCTACATATTCGTCGCCAAACCCACTGGCTCCAGGTCATCTATAAGTCTTTGCTAGGTAAAGCAGTGAGCTCACTGGTCTCCATAGCAACATCCACCAATAGCACATGTTCCAGCAGGTATATTTCACTGGTCATCCCCAAAGCCGACACACCCTTTGGCCACCTTTCCTTCCAGTTCTCTGCTGCCAATGACTGGAATGAATTGCAAAAATCACTGAAGCTGGAGACTCATATCTCCCTCACTAACTTTAAGCATCAGCTGTCAGAGCAGTTTACCAGTCACTGTACCTGTACATAACCCATCTGTAAATAGCACACCCAACTACCTCATCCCCATATTGTTATGTATTTATTCATGCTCTTTTGCACCCAGTATCTCTACTTGCACATCATCATCTGCAGATCCATCACTCCAGTGTTAATGCTAAATTGTAATTATTTCACCACTATGACCTATTTATTGCCTTACCTCACTAACCTTACTACATTTACACACACTGTACATCTATTTTTCTATTTTTCTACTTTTCTATTGTGTTTTTGAATGTACGTTTGTTTATCCCCTGTGTAACTCAGTGTTGTTATTTTTGTCGCACTGCTTTGCTTCATCTTGGCCAAGTCGCAGTTGTAAATGCGACCTGGCTGGTTAAATGTTTAAAGCTTTTATTATTAGTCTTTGACTTTTTATTACATCTCTAATGTCTTTCTCTCTGCACTGTTGGGAAGGGCCCGTAAGTAAGCATTTCAACACTCCTGTTGTTTAAGATGCATGTGACAAATACAATTTTATTTTATTTTAAGCAAGGCAACAGATTGAATAGCTGGCCTAATTGTTGTGGTAATGTATGACGATGCTAAGCGTCCTGGCTTGAATTTAAATGCCAAATGAAACACGGTTTCACAGGGTTTCACAGGACCAGTTAAACCCTGCTCTTTCACCTCCACAAGAACCCTGATTCTCCACCTCCACCAAAACCCTGCTCCTTCGCTAGAACCCTGCTCCATCTCCACTAGAACCCTGCTCCTCCACCAGAACTCTGCTCCTCCAGCCAGAACTCTGCTCCTCCACCAGAACCCTGCTCCTTCACCTCCACCAGAACCCTGCTCTTATATCAGAACCCTGCACCTCCACCAGAACCCTGCTCTTATATCAGAACCCTGCTCCTTCACCTCCACTAGAACCCTGTACCTCTATCAGAACCCTGCTCCTCCACCAGAACTCTGCTCCTCCAGCCAGAACTCTGCTCCTCCACCAGAACCCTGCTCCTTCACCTCCACCAGAACCCCGCTCCTTCACCTCCACCAGAACCCTGCTCCTTCACCTCCACCAGAACCCTGCTCCTCCACCAGAACCCTGCTCCTCTATCAGAACCATGCTCCTCCACCAGAACCGTGCTCCTCTATCAGAACCCTGCTCCTCCACCAGAACCCTGCTCCTCCACCAGAACCCTGCTCCTCCACCAGAACCCTGCTCCTTCACCAGAACCCTGCTCCTCCATCAAAACCCTGCTCCTCTATCAGAACCCTGTACCTCTATCAGAACCCTGCTCCTCCACCAGAACCCTGCTTCTCTATTAGAACCCTGCTCCTCCACCAGAACTCTGCTCCTCCACCAGAAACCTGCTTCTCTATCAGAACCCTGCTCCTCCACCAGAACCCTGCTCCTCTATCAGAACCCTGCTCCCCCACCAGAACCCTGCTCCTCTATCAGAACCATGCTCCTCCACCAGAACCCTGCTCCTCAACCAGAACCCTGCTCCTCCACCAGAACCCTGCTCCTCTATCAGAACCCTGCTCTTATATCAGAACCGTGCTCCTCCACCAGAAACCTGCTCCTCCACCAGAACCCTGCTCCTCTATCAGAACCCTGCTCCTCTATCAGAACCCTGTACCTCTATCAGAACCCTGCTCCTCCACCAGAACCCTGCTTCTCTATTAGAACCCTGCTCCTCCACCAGAACTCTGCTCCTCCACCAGAAACCTGCTTCTCTATCAGAACCCTGCCCTCCACCAGAACCCTGCTCCTCTATCAGAACCCTGCACCTCTATCAGAACGCCTGCTCCCCCACCAGAACCCTGCTCCTCTATCAGAACCATGCTCCTCCACCAGAACCCTGCTCCTCAACCAGAACCCTGCTCCTCCACCAGAACCCTGCTCCTCTATCAGAACCCTGCTCTTATATCAGAACCGTGCTCCTCCACTCCTCTATCAGAACCCTGCTCCTCTATCAGAACCCTGCTCCTCCACCAGAACCCTGCTCCTCCACCAGAACCCTGCTCCTCCACCAACCCTGCTCCCCCACCACAACCCTGCTCCTCCACCAGAACCCTACTCCTCTATCAGAACCCTGCTCCTCCAGCAGAACCCTGCTCCTCCACCAGAACCCTGCTCCTCCACCAGAAACCTGCTCCCCCACCAGAACCCTGCTCCTCCACCAGAACCCTGCTCCTCTATCAGAACCCTGCTCTTATATCAGAACCGGTGCTCCTCCACCAGAAACCTGCTCCTCCACCAGAACCCTGCTCCTCTATCAGAACCCTGCTCCTCTATCAGAACCCTGTACCTCTATCAGAACCCTGCTCCTCCACCAGACCCTGCTTCTCTATTAGAACCCTGCTCCTCCACCAGAACTCTGCTCCTCCACCAGAAACCTGCTTCTCTATCAGAACCCTGCCCCTCCACCAGAAACCCTGCTCCTCTATCAGAACCCTGCACCTCTATCAGAACCCTGCTCCCCCACCAGAACCCTGCTCCTCTATCAGAACCATGCTCCTCCACCAGAACCCCTGCTCCTCAACCAGAACCCTGCTCCTCCACCAGAACCCTGCTCCTCTATCAGAACCCTGCTCTTATATCAGAACCGTGCTCCTCCACCAGAAACCTGCTCCTCCACCAGAACCCTGCTCCTCTATCAGAACCCTGCTCCTCTATCAGAACCCTGTACCTCTATCAGAACCCTGCTCCTCCACCAGAACCCTGCTTCTCTATTAGAACCCTGCTCCTCCACCAGAACTCTGCTCCTCCACCAGAAAACCTGCTTCTCTATCAGAACCCTGCCCCTCCACCAGAACCCTGCTCCTCTATCAGAACCATGCACCTCTATCAGAACCCTGCTCACCCACCAGAACCCTGCTCTTATATCAGAACCGTGCTCCTCCACTCCTCTATCAGAACCCTGCTGCTCCTCTATCAGAAACCCTGCTCCTCCACCAGAACCCTGCTCCTCCACCAGAACCCTGCTCTCCACCAGACCCTGCTCCCCCACCAGAACCCTGCTCCTCCACCAGAAACCCTGCTCCTCTACCAGAACCCTGCTCCCCCACCAGAACCCTGCTCCTCCACCAGAACCCTGCTCCTCCACCAGAACCCTGCTCCCCCACCAGAACCCTGCTCCTTCACCAGAACCCTGCTCCTCTACCAGAACCCTGCTCCTCCACCAGAACCCTGCTCCTCTACCAGAACCCTGCTCCTCCACCAGAACCCGCTCTTCTAATCAGAACCCTGCTCCTCTTAACCAGAACCCTGCTCCTTCACCAGAACCCTGCTCCTCTATCATGAACCCTGCTCCTCTAACCAGAAAACCCTGGCCCTCCACCAGAACCCTGCTCCTCCAACCAAACCCTGCTCTCTATCAGAACCCTGCTCCTCCACCAGAACCCTGCTCCTCTATCAGAACCCTGCACCTCTATCAGAACCCTGCTCCTCCACCAGAACCCTGCTCCTCTATCAGAACCCTGCTCCTCTATCAGAACCCTGCACCTCTATCAGAACCCTGCTCCTCCACCAGAACCCTGCTCCTCTATCAGAACCCTGCTCCTCCACCAGAACCCTGCTCCTCTATCAGAACCCTGCTCCTCTATCAGAACCCTGCTCCTCTATCAGAACCCTGTACCTCTATCAGAACCCTGCTCCTCTATCAGAACCCTGCTCCTCTATCAGAACCCTGCTCCTCTATCAGAACCCTGCTCCTCCACCAGAACCCTGCTCCTCTATCAGAACCCTGCTCCTCCACCAGAACCCTGCTCCTCTATCAGAACCCTGCTCCTCCACCAGAACCCTGCTCCTCCACCAGAACCCTGCTCCTCTATCAGAACCCTGCTCCTCTATCAGAACCCTGCTCCTCTATCAGAACCCTGCTCCTCCACCAGAACCCTGCTCCTCTATCAGAACCCTGCTCCTCTATCAGAACCCTGCTCCTCTATCAGAACCCTGCTCCTCCACAGAACCCTGCTCCTCCACCAGAACCCTGCTCCTCTATCAGAACCTGCTCCTCTATCAGAACCCTGCTCCTCTATCAGAACCCTGCTCCTCTATCAGAACCCTGCTCCTCTATCAGAACCCTGCTCCTCCACCAGAACCCTGCTCCTCTATCAGAACCCTGCTCCTCTATCAAACCCTGCTCCTCTATCAGAACCCTGCTCCTCCACCAGAACCCTGCTCCTCCACAAACCCTGCTCCTCTATCAGAACCCTGCTCCTCCACCAGAAACCCTGCTCCCTCATCAGAACCCTGCTCCTCTATCAGACCCTGCTCCTCTATCAGAACCCTGCTCCTCTATCAGAACCCTGCTCCTCTATCAGAACCCTGCTCCTCTATCAGACCCTGCTCCTCCACCAGAACCCTGCTCCTCCACCAGAACCCTGCTCCTCTATCAGAACCCTGCTCCTCCACCAGAACCCTGCTCCTCCACCAAACCCTGCTCCTCTATCAGAACCCTGCTCCTCTATCAGAACCCTGCTCCTCTATCAGAAGCCCTGCTCTCTATCAGAACCCTGCTCCTCCACCAGAACCCTGCTCCTCTATCAGAACCCTGTTCCTCTATCAGGAACCCTGCTCCTCTATCAGAACCCTGCTCCTCTATCTCTATCAGAACCCTGCTCCTCTATCAGAACCCTGCTCCTCTATCAGAACCCTGCTCCTCTATCAGAACCCTGCTCCTCTATCAGAACCCTGCTCCTCCACCAGAACCCTGCTCCTCTATCAGAAACCCTGCTCCTCCACCAGAACCCTGCTCCTCTATCAGAACCCTGTTCCTCTATCAGAACCCTGCTCCTCTATCAGAACCCTGCTCCTCTATCAGAAACCCTGCTCCTCCACCAGAACCCTGCTCCTCTGATCAGGAACCCTGCTCCTCCACCAGAACCCTGCTCCTCTATCAGAACCCCGCTCCTCCACCAGAAACCCTGCTCCTCTATCAAACCCTGTTCCTCTATCAGAAACCCTGCTCCTCTATCAGAACCCTGCTCCTCCACCAGAACCCTGCTCCTCTATCAGAACCGGCTCCTCCACCAGAACCCGCTCTCTATCAGAACCCTGCTCCTCTATCAGAACCCTGCTCCTCTATCAGAACCTGCTCCTCTATCAGAACCCTGCTCCTCCACCAGAACCCTGCTCCTCCACCAGAACCCTGCTCCTCCACCAGAACCCTGCTCCTCTATCAGAACCCTGCTCCTCTATCAGAACCCTGCTCCTCCACAGAACCCTGCTCCTCTATCAGAACCCTGCTCCTCTATCAGAACCCTGCTCCTCTATCAGAACCCTGCTCCTCTATCAGAACCCTGCTTCCTCTATCAGAAACCCTGCTCCTCTATCAGAACCTGCTCCTCTATCAGAACCCTGCTCCTCCACCAGAACCCTGCTCCTCTATCAGAACCCTGCTCCTCTATCAGAACCCTGCTCCTCCCCTCCACCAGAACCCTGCTCCTCTATCAGAACCCTGCTCCTCTATCAGAACCCTGCTCCTCTATCAGAACCCTGCTCCTCTATCAGAACCCTGCTCCTCCACCAGAACCCTGCTCCTCTATCAGAACCCTGCTCCTCCACCAGAACCCTGCTCCTCTATCAGAACCCTGCTCCTCTATCAGAACCCTGCTCCTCTACCAGAACCCTGCTCCTCCACCAGAACCCTGCTCCTCCACCAGAACCCTGCTCCTCCACCAGAACCCTGCTCCTCTATCAGAACCCTGCTCCTCCACCAGAACCCTGCTCCTCTATCAGAACCCTGCTCCTCTACCAGAACCCTGCTCCTCCACCAGAACCCTGCTCCTCTATCAGAACCCTGCTCCTCTATCAGAACCCTGCTCCTCCACCAGAACCCTGCTCCTCTATCAGAACCCCTGCTCCTCCACCAGAACCCTGCTCCTCTATCAGAACCCTGCTCCTCCACCAGAACCCTGCTCCTCTATCAGAACCCTGCTCCTCCTATCAGAACCCTGCTCCTCTATCAGAACCCTGCTCCTCTATCAGAACCCTGCTCCTCTATCAGAAACCCTGCTCCTCTATCAGAACCCTGCTCCTCTATCAGAACCCTGCTCCTCTATCAGAACCCTGCTCTCCACCAGAACCCTGCTCCTCTATCAGAACCCTGCTCCTCCACCAGAACCCTGCTCCTCTATCAGAACCCTGCTCCTCATCAGAACCCTGCTCCTCCACCAGAACCCTGCTCCTCTATCAGAACCCTGCTCCTCCACCAGAACCCTGCTCCTCTATCAGAACCCTGCTCCTCCACCAGAACCCTGCTCTCTATCAGAACCCTGCTCCTCCACCAGAACCCTGCTCTCCACCAGAACCCTGCTCCTCCACCAGAACCCTGCTCCTCTATCAGAACCCTGCTCCTCTATCAGAACCCTGCTCCTCTATCAGAAACCCTGCTCCTCTATCAGAACCCTGCTCCTCTATCAGAACCCTGCTCCTCCACCAGAACCCTGCTTCCCTCTATCAGGAACCCTGCTCCTCCACAGAACCCTGCTCCTCTATCAGAACCCTGCTCCTCTATCAGAACCTGCTCCTCTATCAGAACCCGGCTCCTCCACCAGAACCCTGCTCCTCTATCAGAACCCCTGCTCCTCCACGCAGAAACCCTGCTCTCTATCGAACCCTGCTCCTCACCAGAACCCTGTCTCTCCACCAGAACCCTGCTCCTCCACCAGAACCCTGCTCCTCTCAGACCTGCTCCTCTATCAGAACCCTGCTCCTCTATCAGAACCCTGCTCCTCTATCAGAACCCTGCTCCTCCACCAGAACCCGCTCCTCCACCAGAACCCTGCTCCTCTATCAGAAACCCTGCTCCTCTATCAGAACCCTGTCTCCTCTATCAGAACCCTGCTCCTCTATCAGAACCCTGCTCCTCTATCAGAACCTTGCTTCCTCTATCAGAACCCTGCTCCTCCACCAGAACCGTGCTCCTCTATCAGAACCCTGCTCCTCTATCAGAACCCTGCTCCTCTATCAGAAACCCTGCTCCTCTATCAGAACCCTGCTCCTCTATCAGAACCCTGCTCCTCTATCAGAACCCTGCTCCTCTATCAGAACCCTGCTCCTCCACCAGAACCGTGCTCCTCTATCAGAACCCTGCTCCTCTATCAGAACCCTGTTCCTCTATCAGAACCCTGCTCCTCTATCAGAACCCTGCTCCTCTATCTCTATCAGAACCCTGCTCCTCTATCAGAACCCTGCTCCTCTATCAGAACCCTGCTCCTCTATCAGAACCCTGCTCCTCTATCAGAACCCTGCTCCTCCACCAGAACCCTGCTCCTCTATCAGAACCCTGCTCCTCCACCAGAACCCTGCTCCTCTATCAGAACCCTGTTCCTCTATCAGAACCCTGCTCCTCTATCAGAACCCTGCTCCTCTATCAGAACCCTGCTCCTCCACCAGAACCCTGCTCCTCTATCAGAACCCTGCTCCTCCACCAGAACCCTGCTCCTCTATCAGAACCCTGCTCCTCCACCAGAACCCTGCTCCTCTATCAGAACCCTGTTCCTCTATCAGAACCCTGCTCCTCTATCAGAACCCTGCTCCTCCACCAGAACCCTGCTCCTCTATCAGAACCCTGCTCCTCCACCAGAACCCTGCTCCTCTATCAGAACCCTGCTCCTCTATCAGAACCCTGCTCCTCTATCAGAACCCTGCTCCTCTATCAGAACCCTGCTCCTCCACCAGAACCCTGCTCCTCCACCAGAACCCTGCTCCTCCACCAGAACCCTGCTCCTCTATCAGAACCCTGCTCCTCTATCAGAACCCTGCTCCTCCACCAGAACCCTGCTCCTCTATCAGAACCCTGCTCCTCTATCAGAACCCTGCTCCTCTATCAGAACCCTGCTCCTCTATCAGAACCCTGCTCCTCTATCAGAACCCTGCTCCTCTATCAGAACCCTGCTCCTCTATCAGAACCCTGCTCCTCCACCAGAACCCTGCTCCTCTATCAGAACCCTGCTCCTCTATCAGAACCCTGCTCCTCCACCAGAACCCTGCTCCTCCACCAGAACCCTGCTCCTCTATCAGAACCCTGCTCCTCTATCAGAACCCTGCTCCTCTATCAGAACCCTGCTCCTCTATCAGAACCCTGCTCCTCCACCAGAACCCTGCTCCTCTATCAGAACCCTGCTCCTCCACCAGAACCCTGCTCCTCTATCAGAACCCTGCTCCTCTATCAGAACCCTGCTCCTCCACCAGAACCCTGCTCCTCCACCAGAACCCTGCTCCTCCACCAGAACCCTGCTCCTCCACCAGAACCCTGCTCCTCTATCAGAACCCTGCTCCTCCACCAGAACCCTGCTCCTCTATCAGAACCCTGCTCCTCTATCAGAACCCTGCTCCTCCACCAGAACCCTGCTCCTCTATCAGAACCTGCTCCTCTATCAGAACCCTGCTCCTCCACCAGAACCCTGCTCCTCTATCAGAACCCTGCTCCTCCACCAGAACCCTGCTCCTCTATCAGAACCCTGCTCCTCCACCAGAACCCTGCTCCTCTATCAGAACCCTGCTCCTCTATCAGAACCCTGCTCCTCTATCAGAACCCTGCTCCTCTATCAGAACCCTGCTCCTCTATCAGAACCCTGCTCCTCTATCAGAACCCTGCTCCTCTATCAGAACCCTGCTCCTCTATCAGAACCCTGCTCCTCCACCAGAACCCTGCTCCTCTATCAGAACCCTGCTCCTCCACCAGAACCCTGCTCCTCTATCAGAACCCTGCTCCTCTATCAGAACCCTGCTCCTCCACCAGAACCCTGCTCCTCTATCAGAACCCTGCTCCTCCACCAGAACCCTGCTCCTCTATCAGAACCCTGCTCCTCCACCAGAACCCTGCTCCTCCACCAGAACCCTGCTCCTCCACCAGAACCCTGCTCCTCTATCAGAACCCTGCTCCTCTATCAGAACCCTGCTCCTCTATCAGAACCCTGCTCCTCTATCAGAACCCTGCTCCTCTATCAGAACCCTGCTCCTCCACCAGAACCCTGCTCCTCTATCAGAACCCTGCTCCTCCACCAGAACCCTGCTCCTCTATCAGAACCCTGCTCCTCTATCAGAACCCTGCTCCTCTATCAGAACCCTGCTCCTCCACCAGAACCCTGCTCCTCTATCAGAACCCTGCTCCTCCACCAGAACCCTGCTCCTCTATCAGAACCCTGCTCCTCCACCAGAACCCTGCTCCTCCACCAGAACCCTGCTCCTCCACCAGAACCCTGCTCCTCTATCAGAACCCTGCTCCTCTATCAGAACCCTGCTCCTCTATCAGAACCCTGCTCCTCTATCAGAACCCTGCTCCTCCACCAGAACCCTGCTCCTCCACCAGAACCCTGCTCCTCTATCAGAACCCTGCTCCTCTATCAGAACCCTGCTCCTCTATCAGAACCCTGCTCCTCTATCAGAACCGTGCTCCTCTATCAGAACCCTGCTCCTCCAGAACCGTGCTCCTCTATCAGAACCCTGCTCCTCTATCAGAACCCTGCTCCTCTATCAGAACCCTGCTCCTCTATCAGAACCCTGCTCCTCTATCAGAACCCTGCTCCTCTATCAGAACCCTGCTCCTCTATCAGAACCGTGCTCCTCTATCAGAACCCTGCTCCTCCACCAGAACCGTGCTCCTCTATCAGAACCCTGCTCCTCTATCAGAACCGTGCTCCTCTATCAGAACCCTGCTCCTCCACCAGAACCGTGCTCCTCTATCAGAACCCTGCTCCTCTATCAGAACCCTGCTCCTCTATCAGAACCCTGCTCCTCTATCAGAACCCTGCTCCTCTATCAGAACCCTGCTCCTCTATCAGAACCCTGCTCCTCTATCAGAACCCTGCTCCTCCACCAGAACCCTGCTCCTCTATCAGAACCCTGCTCCTCCACCAGAACCCTGCTCCTCTATCAGAACCCTGCTCCTCTATCAGAACCCTGCTCCTCTATCAGAACCCTGCTCCTCCACCAGAACCCTGCTCCTCCACCAGAACCCTGCTCCTCTATCAGAACCCTGCTCCTCCACCAGAACCCTGCTCCTCTATCAGAACCCTGCTCCTCTATCAGAACCCTGCTCCTCCACCAGAACCCTGCTCCTCTATCAGAACCCTGCTCCTCCACCAGAACCCTGCTCCTCCACCAGAACCCTGCTCCTCTATCAGAACCCTGCTCCTCTATCAGAACCCTGCTCCTCTATCAGAACCCTGCTCCTCCACCAGAACCCTGCTCCTCTATCAGAACCCTGCTCCTCTATCAGAACCCTGCTCCTCTATCAGAACCCTGCTCCTCCACCAGAACCCTGCTCCTCTATCAGAACCCTGCTCCTCCACCAGAACCCTGCTCCTCCACCAGAACCCTGCTCCTCTATCAGAACCCTGCTCCTCCACCAGAGCCCTGCTCCTCTATCAGAACCCTGCTCCTCTATCAGAACCCTGCTCCTCCACCAGAACCCTGCTCCTCTATCAGAACCCTGCTCCTCCACCAGAACCCTGCTCCTCTATCAGAACCGTGCTCCTCTATCAGAACCCTGCTCCTCCACCAGAACCGTGCTCCTCTATCAGAACCCTGCTCCTCTATCAGAACCGTGCTCCTCTATCAGAACCCTGCTCCTCCACCAGAACCGTGCTCCTCTATCAGAACCCTGCTCCTCTATCAGAACCCTGCTCCTCTATCAGAACCCTGCTCCTCTATCAGAACCCTGCTCCTCTATCAGAACCCTGCTCCTCTATCAGAACCCTGCTCCTCTATCAGAACCCTGCTCCTCTATCAGAACCCTGCTCCTCCACCAGAACCCTGCTCCTCTATCAGAACCCTGCTCCTCCACCAGAACCCTGCTCCTCTATCAGAACCCTGCTCCTTCACCAGAACCCTGCTCCTCTATCAGAACCCTGCTCCTCCACCAGAACCCTGCTCCTCTATCAGAACCCTGCTCCTCCACCAGAACCCTGCTCCTCTATCAGAACCCTGCTCCTCTATCAGAACCCTGCTCCTCTATCAGAACCCTGCTCCTCCACCAGAACCCTGCTCCTCTATCAGAACCCTGCTCCTCCACCAGAACCCTGCTCCTCTATCAGAACCCTGCTCCTCTATCAGAACCCTGCTCCTCTATCAGAACCTGCTCCTCTATCAGAACCCTGCTCCTCTATCAGAACCCTGCTCCTCTATCAGAACCCTGCTCCTCTATCAGAACCTGCTCCTCCACCAGAACCCTGCTCCTCTATCAGAACCCTGCTCCTCCACCAGAACCCTGCTCCTCTATCAGAACCCTGCTCCTCTATCAGAACCCTGCTCCTCTATCAGAACCCTGCTCCTCTATCAGAACCCTGCTCCTCTATCAGAACCCTGCTCCTCCACCAGAACCCTGCTCCTCTATCAGAACCCTGCTCCTCTATCAGAACCCTGCACCTCTATCAGAACCCTGCTCCTCCACCAGAACCCTGCTCCTCTATCAGAACCCTGCTCCTCCACCAGAACCCTGCTCCTCTATCAGAACCCTGCTCCTCTATCAGAACCCTGCTCCTCTATCAGAACCCTGCTCCTCTATCAGAACCCTGCTCCTCTATCAGAACCCTGCTCCTCTATCAGAACCCTGCTCCTCTATCAGAACCCTGCTCCTCCACCAGAACCCTGCTCCTCTATCAGAACCCTGCTCCTCCACCAGAACCCTGCTCCTCTATCAGAACCCTGCTCCTCTATCAGAACCCTGCTCCTCTATCAGAACCCTGCTCCTCTATCAGAACCCTGCTCCTCTATCAGAACCCTGCTCCTCTATCAGAACCCTGCTCCTCTATCAGAACCCTGCTCCTCCACCAGAACCCTGCTCCTCTATCAGAACCCTGCTCCTCCACCAGAACCCTGCTCCTCTATCAGAACCCTGCTCCTCTATCAGAACCCTGCTCCTCTATCAGAACCTGCTCCTCTATCAGAACCTGCTCCTCTATCAGAACCCTGCTCCTCTATCAGAACCCTGCTCCTCTATCAGAACCCTGCTCCTCTATCAGAACCCTGCTCCTCCACCAGAACCTGCTCCCTATCAGAACCCTGCTCCTCCACCAGAACCCTGCTCCTCTATCAGAACCCTGCTCCTCTATCAGAACCTGCTCCTCTATCAGAACCCTGCTCCTCTTAAGAACCCTGCTCCTCTATCAGAACCCTGCTCCTCTATCAGAACCCTGCTCCTCTATCAGAACCCTGCTCCTCCACCAGAACCCTGCTCCTCTATCAGAACCTGCTCCTCTATCAGAACCCTGCTCCTCTATCAGAACCCTGCTCCTCTATCAGAACCCTGCTCCTCTATCAGAACCTGCATCTATCAGACCCTGCTCCTCTATCAGAACCCTGCTCCTCTATCAGAACCCTGCTCCTCTATCAGAACCTGCTCCTGCTATCAGAACCCTGCTCCTCTATCAGAACCCTGCTCCTCCACCAGAACCCTGCTCCTCCACAGAACCTGCTCCTCTATCAGAAGCCTGCCCTCCTCTATCAGAACCCTGCTCTTCTTATCTCTA
Source organism: Oncorhynchus kisutch (assembly GCF_002021735.2). Taxonomy (NCBI): domain Eukaryota; kingdom Metazoa; phylum Chordata; class Actinopteri; order Salmoniformes; family Salmonidae; genus Oncorhynchus; species Oncorhynchus kisutch. The sequence continues at coordinate 210,138 of NW_022262469.1, forward strand.
TCAGAACCCTGCTCCTCTATCTCTATCAGAACCCTGCTCCTCTATCAGAAACCCTGCTCCTCTATCAGAACCCTGCTTCCTCTATCAGACCCTGCTCCTCCCCAGAACCCTGCTCCTCCACCAAACCCTGCTCCTCTATCCAGAACCCTGCTCCTCTATCAGAAACCCTGCTCCTCTATCTCTCACCAGAACCCTGCTCCTCTATCTCTCTCAGAACCCTGCTC